>NC_084798.1:52865000-53165000 GCF_963169125.1 Humulus lupulus | reverse complement strand
GGACATGTGTGGACTTCTCTAACCTCAATAAAGCTTTTCCTAAGGATAGCTTCCCGCTTCCAAGAATGTATCAATTGGTGGACGCAATAGTCGGACATGAGTTACTTAGCTTCATGGATGCTTACTCTAGATACAACAAGATACCCATGAACCCAGCTGATGAAGAGCATACTTCATTCATAACAGATAAAGGACTCTACGGCTACAAAGTGATGCCTTTTGGATTGAAGAATGTCGGTGCCACCTACAAAAGATTGGTGAACAAGATGTTCGCTAACTAGATAGGAAGGAACATGGAGGTATACGTTGACATTATGTTGGTGAAGACCAAAAATGCCAAAGAACTCAACAGGGACCTAAGTGAGATGTTTGACACACTCCGAATATACCGGATAAGTTGAATCCACTCAAGTGCACTTTCGGAGTCTCTTCGGGAAAGTTCTTGGGTTTCATGGTCAACTCTAGAGGCATTGAAGCAAACCCTGACAAAATAAAGGCCCTAGTAGAAATGAATCCACCTAAGAGCAAGAAAGAGGTACAATGCCTAACGGGAAGGGTGGCAACACTCAATAGATTCATTTCGAGGTCCATGGACAAGTGCCTCCCCTTCTTCAACATCTTAAATGGGAGCAAAAAGTTCGCTTAGGATGGAGATTGCAAGGAAGCCTTTTCCAAGTTGAAGGAGCACCTAGGGAAGCCACCCTTGTTGGCTAAACCCGAAAAGGGCGAGAGGCTATAATTATATTTGGCAATATCTGAGCATGCCATAAGCGCTGCCCTGGTTAAAGGAGAGAAGAAGCACCAACAACCCGTGTACTACGTCAATAAACGATTGGTAGACGCAGAAACCCGATTCCCAGAGATAGAGAAGTTAGCATATGCCTTGGTTCTAGCCTCAAGAAAGTTAAGGCCCTACTTCCACGCCCATGTGATTGAGGTACTCACCCATAACCCCTTGATACAGGTCTTGCACAAACCTGAAACCTTTTGAAGACTGATGAAATGGTAGATTGAGTTAAGTCAATTCGACATCACATATAACCCAAGGACCTCCATCAATTGGCAAGTGCTCACGGACTTCATAGTGGAGTTCACCTATTGGCCAAATGAAGAAGGAGATATAGGAGAGAGTCAATTTTGAGGAATGGAGCCTCCACGTGGATGGAGCATCCAACGAATGGGGAGCTGAAGCAAGTATCGTGATGACTGGCCCTAGAGAACACAAGATGTATTGTGCGATAAGGTTTGGATTTGAAGCCTTGAACAACGAGGCAGAGTATGAAGCACTTCTAGCTGGATTGCAGTTGGCCAAGGGGCTAAAGGTAACACATTTACACATTTTTAGCAACTCACAGTTGGTGGTATTCCAAGTGAAGGGTGAGTATCAGGCGAGGGGTCCTAAGATGATCGTATACCTAATAAGTGTAAAAGGCTATCTGGAGCAATTGAAGGGGTATAGCATAGAGAAAATTCCAAGAGAGAGGAATACCCACGCCGATGCCCTCGCAAAGCTAGCCTCCACAAAGGATGGGGATACACTCGAGTCTGTACCTATGGAGTACTTATCCAAGCCAAGCATCACTGAAGCAGAGGTTCACATGATCAACACCTCCAAAGAATCATGGGTCGACCCAATTATGAAATACCTTAAGGATGGAACTCTACCGACAGACAAGAGAGAAGCTTAGAGGCTGACACATAAAGCCGCTCGATACACCCTAGTAGACGAAGTCTTGTACAAGAGAGGATTTTCTGTGCCACTCTTGTGGTGTCTTGATGAAGAGGAAGCAATGAAAGTTCTATATGAAATACATGAGGGCGAATGCGGCAACCATGCGAGTGGGCCATCTATGGCCAGGAAAGCCATGAGACAAGGGTACTACTGGCCCATTATGGAGAAGGATGCTAGTGACTTTGCAAGAAAGTGTGACAAATTTCAAAGACACGCAAACTACTCCCGAAAGCCTCCAAATGAGCTAACCAACCGGACCAGCCTTGGTCTTTTTCTATTTGGGGAATAGACTTGATCAGCGCCCTTCCCGTAAGAAGAGGAGAAGCCAAGTACGCAGTTGTAGCGGTAGATTACTTTACCAAGTGGGTTGAAGCAGAACCTCTAATAAAAATAACAGCCAAGTAGATCATCACCTTTGTCAACAAGTCCATTGTTTGCAGGTATGGAGTGCCTTACAAAATCATTTCTGACAACGGCACCCAGTTTGAGGGGGGAAACATTCGAGGATTACTGTAAGGAGAAAGAAATAAGGAGAAGCTTCTCAATTGTTGTACATCCGTAGGCCAATGAGCAAGTGGAGGCTATTAACAAAGTCCTCAAGAAGATCCTAAAAACAAATCTAGAAAAACTGAAGGGAGTCTGGGTCAATGAGCTACCTAATGTGCTTTGGGCCTATAGGACCACGCCCCACTCAACTACCGAGGAGACCGCTTTTGCCTTGGCATATGGATGTGAGGCTGTCCTCCCGGTTGAGATGAAGGTTAACTTTTTTAGGATACAGGCATACGAGGACCAAGTCAACCAGGCGGCAATTGCTGAAAACTTAGAAGAAAGAAGGGAAAGGGTGCAACTAAGAGTGGCGGTATAACAGCAACGGGCAACGAGGTACTACAACTCTAGGGTACGAGAAAGAATCAAAGAGGTTACTCAAATAACCTCAAAGTAGATGTAATCGTTTTATATATGTCTTTGTAATCTTCCTACTATGAATGAATTATTTCCTACTTCGCATGCTACATTTATTCTCTATGCAAACATTCACCAAAGTTCTCGATGGAATAAATTTCACCAAGCACTTGGGGGGCAGGACAGGACGCACACGTATATATAAAAATTAATAAACTCGGCGAGCTGTCTCTTATATTCAAAAGGATTAGCTACCCTTATGAATTTCAAGGGAATAAGAAAAAAACTTCACAGAGATGACCTCCTACCAAAGGTCGACACCCCCACAGGGGTGAGGCTTTAAGGAAGGCATCTCCCAATAAGTCTAGAATGACCACTAAGCCGGCTAGCCAAAAAGGGTCCTAAAAGAGACCCTTGTAAAAATAGTACTATACAGAATGACGAGAAGGACGCTTCTCGTACAAAATTACAAGCGTGTGCAAAGAATATAAAAAGGATAGCAAGAACCAAAAGGGTTAATGTTTCCTTACAAGTATGGTCAGGGTGCACAAAAAAGACTATGATCATCAACCCAAAAAAGACATAAGGAATTCATCAAAAAACATGATAAGAGGGACTTATCAAAGTCCCTTACACTTGATAATCAAAATCAGAATGACAAAGGCAAGAAAAGCCAATGCATCCTCATAGTCGATATAAAAAATAAGCAAGGACTTAGAAATCAAAAGTCCCACATACCATTAAAGACTTATGAGGTCTTCCATAAAACAAAAAAGAAAACAACATGGAGGGTTACACGACATCAATATATATGTATACAAATAAGTCGCGAAGAGGGGTCTACGGGTTTCCACTTCGACCTTTCCACTAAGCCATTTTCTTAGTCGCATACTCTCCAAAGGGAGACAAGTCGACATCAGGATCGGTCCTCCACAAAGCGTGCAACGTGCGCTCAATTATGCCGTTCTCAACATTTACAAGTTCAACCTCGAGCGTGTTAATGTTCTCATTTAGAGTGTGGATAGTTGCTTCAAGTATAGTATTGGAGTGAGAGGTGAAAGCAGCCTTGGCCAATGCAGCATCCATCTTGCAAACCACTTCTGCAAGCTGGCCCTCCAAATCGCGGACCCGTGTGGACAAACTATCTTTCTCTGCCTCGGCCATGGAGAGATTCTTCATTGCCCCCTCAAGCTCGAGCTGTAGCCGTTGTGTGGATGAGGACCTTGAGGTGACAAATTGGTGACCCAGGATGGAAGCCTAGGTAAGGACAAAGAAACAAAATAAAACATCAATGGTCAGGCAATATCAAAACCAAAAAACATACATTGAGTGTTTTGACAAGTACCTGGATAGAGGCTCACATATAAGCCTCACCCAACTTCGCATCTGGAATGTCATACATAGACCCCTACTCACCTTCAGAATTATTGCCCATGTATTGGTTCATGGCCTCTTCGTACTGGCTAGCCAAATGATGGCCTCCAGAAGCAGAAGTATAAGCTCGATAGGGGGAGACATGTATGCCTGCCGATGCATGCTTAGCCAAGGAAGGAGACCAAGAAGGTCCCGATCCATCTGCAGAGGCACGAGGGGCAGAGGGGTGCAAAGTCACCTCTTTAGGAAGAGAGGCATCCAAAGTCGTCTGCCTCAAACTCCCCCCCAAGGGTGGAAAGGAATCACCAATAGAAGGTAAGACAAAATTCCTCTTCGGGATAGAAGGGGCGGGAGCATGGGTGTTGAAAACAAACTCGCCTCCTAGCACTGATGGCGGGACCCGAGAAGTAACACCGTCAGTATGTTCGTCGTCAGCAACATCCCTAGCCCCGTTGGCCAAGGACCGTAAACATGAATAATTCTCAGACTCCACCTCGACATCATCTTCCGTATCCATCTGGTCAATCGATGAGCTATCGTAATCTTTATCATCATCACCTACTACCCTTGGGGTGGTAGATTTGGACGAGACGGAGCATAAGGAAACAACTTGATCTAGAGACAACAACTTGTATGAATAGAGATTTCCCTCCGTGCGAGGCCAGCACACCTAGGATCTTCACCACTTGATCGCAGGCTGTCAAACTCAAGGTAGGGCCGACAATTCCTTCGAGGCCTATGGTCAAGAAAAAGAAATAACTACAGTTAGACAAATATGAAGTGGGGGATAAAGAAAAATTTCTTATATATGCACTCAAGGTGGAAATAAGTTTACTTGAAGTGTTGAAATGTGTATGTAGAGGATATGTTGTTGGCAAAGAAAAAGTCTCTCTTCCACGAGCCCCTATGGGAAATGGAACCCTCCACGAAGGGATACCCTATAAGAGCCATGACTTTCTGGAGCTGATAGAAGCCGGGGGCTGTTGGGTTCGCTCTTAGAGTGTAAAGATGGTGGACCTCACTCATGGAAGGCCCCCTAGAGTGCACCTGCTTATATAATAAACAACTAAGCACAACCCAAGAGTTGGGAGACAGTTGGAGGGGTACCAGCTCAAAATAGTTGAGTACCTTAACAAAAATGGGGTGAAGCGGCAAGACCCCACCAGACTGGATTATTGAGTCACTGAAAGCAATGAGACCCTCAGGTGGCTTAGATGCACGGTCCTCACAAGATGGAATTATGAGTTGATGTCCGGCGACAGGTTGTGGGCCTTCAGCATGTTGGAAAGCTTAACCTGAGTAAGAATGGACATGATGCTCATGTCCTCGAAATCGTCAAAAATCCCCCTCGGCATGTTTGGTACCTTGACAGAGATAACAGACAGTTTGTGAGCGACTGACTTCATCAATCCCCCATACGACCCTCTACATTTCTTATCTACCTGCACACTGCTTGACCCTATCATGTAGGACCAAGGACAAACGAGGAAACATGGGAAATACCATAGAAAGAAACTCAGGTTCAAATGGATCACAATCAGCACCCCCACGGGCAGGACCCCCATAGCCTGAGGATTCATCACCATAGAAAGATGGAGGTTCAGGTGGCAGATTTTCCTCTAGGCACACGATTTCGGCCATACAATCCTGAAGGGTTGATTTTAGTTGGGAGACATACGCATCATGCCACAGTGAGAAACCTATACCCTTGCCACTAGTAACGGATTTTAGTTCATTCTCAAGGCCCCATGCCTTCTACCTAAGGTAGGATAACCTCTGTAGATAAATTCAACACTAGGTGGACCTTTAAAACACCGCCCAGATGCCATAGGCAAGCTAACACACGATGATGTGAGTACGTGAAGACAACCCTATATCTACAATATAAGTGTAAAGGGTGTAAGAAAAGGACCCATCCATATGTGTCTAATGTGCCGTGAAAATAGAAAAGAAAAAGAAAAAAAAAACCTCTAAAGAATGGGTGTATAACAACCTATGACCCTACCCTCGTATAAAAGATGATGGAGACATGCGTATCATTGGGGAAAGAAGGTATACTTCGGCACGTATATTTGAGTCCACAGATTTGCGAGGACAGGCTTTTTAGCGTGTGGAGAAGGACCGAGCGACAAGCAAAGAGCAGACCTTTAGCAGCGAGAGAATGCCTTGTACCCCTACACTGCAAACATGGTATGAGAGAGAATAAGAAAAAAAATGTGAATAAATGAAAAGGGGAGAAAATCACCTCAAAAATGCCTCTGCGAGGGATAGAAACTTGGAGGTCCTAGATATAGCATGAAGGAGATACCACTAGGCTAAACAAGTTTTGGTGTGAAGAGATGAGTCCAAGTCTTAGGGTATTTATAAGGAAAGTCAAGGCTCCCTAGCCATTGGATCAAATCTAGATGAATGGTGGAGATAAAGAGCCTTGGAAACCTTGGGATCCAGGATTGGAAATGATTGGCCATCATCACATCTTAAGGACATCCTTGGATCACCATCAAAATTTTTTGGTTTTTGTGTTTCGTTGTGAATTACAAAGAAACACACCACCAAGGTCCATTTTGTGTTTCCTCATTCACTCCAAGATATCATTCAAAAGGTGAGCCTTCCACACCCTTTCAAGGAAAATGAAGCATAAAGGCCATTCATATCACACAAAGAACATATGAAAGAGTCTACGAACACACTTCAAAGAATGCTCATAGACTCTGGGGCAAGTGTGAATACAAAAAAATTTCCCTTGAAACATCAATCGACGCATATGGGTGTGAGCGTAGAAGGGGCGAAGGCCTCACTATCCAAGGCCTAGCTAGCCTTGGACATGTGCACACACCCCCACAACACTTAGCGCACCCCTCGGAGAGCAGGGGCCTTGCATAGCGAGGCCCAACTCAGTGTTCTGGCATTCATGGGCGCCTGGAGATTGAGACACATTTGCTTGTGGCTTAGAGCCTCGGTCAGCTTGGTACGAGGCATGCGAAGAAGAAAGTGCCTCACTGTGTCAGGTTGAGCCAGTGGAGGAAGGTGCCTCACTATGCGCCATTGTATGATGCCTGGAACCTTAGTTGGTATGGTGCGAGGCCCACGGAGTCAAGAACGCCTCACTGTGCGAGGCTGAGCAAATCGGGGAGGGGCTGAGCGGGGGTCCACTGCGCGAGGCCTAGAGCCTCGCTTGACTTGGCACGAGGGCTGCAAGACGGAAGGTGCCTCTCTATGCGAGGCGATGCATGCCCAGATTCTAGACTCCTTCAATTCTGGAACCGCATACCTACGAGGCATCATCCTCCAAACTTCGTAACGCGAGGCCTATACATGCCAAGGGCTCACCACCTAAGGCTCACCTCTTAGAAGTGCCTCAACATGGAAAACTTGTAAGGGAAGTCCCATCTACGCTAATGAAGAACCCACGATGCTCTCAAACACTCAGAAAAATATAAATAAGTTTGGAGAAGAGACTTATTTGGGAAAGGTAAGAGGGACAACCAGGTATGAAGTACATGTACGAGTACGGGGTGTACAACCTTGAGGAGGACAGATGCATGACCCTAACATTCATATCTGAGAATTAGTGGTGGTACAAACCTGAAAAAAGAGTGGAGGCACTATCTGAGCACCCCCGACCATATACCAGAGTCGACACCACAATGTTCTGCACCACAACCCTGACAACTTACCTGCGTACATTCTTGTCCCCTAGGGCCACCATGCATCGCGGTTCATTAGTGCCCACCTATAAATAGACTTCCACCCCTCAGAGTAAGGTGTTGGAAAATTTATTGTAGACAGAGATAGTAGAGCAATATACGCGATTTTCCTCCATTGTTGTTCTTCATCTTTCTTTCTTAAGTTTTTCCTAAGTTCTTTCTACGCGGTTTTCGTAACAAGCTTTGAGTTTTCCATCCATATATCGTTGACGAGTTCCTGCCGTCAATAATTATGATTTCTGTTATTATTAAAATGCGCCTGTAGAAAAGTTTAAACACAGCCCATCGGCCCATATGTGCATCTTTGAGCATATAAATAGGATTAATGGGACTCATTTACGGATATGCAATAATTTGTATTCATAGAGAACTAATGTCTTTTGTACATGACTTTTGTATCCTTTTTTGGAGCTTGTGAAACTCAGTGAACCCTAGTTTGCTGATCGCAGGTTTCAGAGTACATCAATAGAAACACTAAGTGGACGTAGTTCATTGCCAATCTCTGGGGTCGAACCACTATAAATCTTGGTGTTGTTTAGTTCTTGCATTCAGCTTATAAATCTTTATCGTTTTAGTGACTCTATGTCGTTGGCTAAATCATCAGTCAACATTTTGGTGCTTTCATTGAGAGCTGAACTCAAGACGTTTAAGATAAACAATTTAGAAAACCTCCAGGAAAGCAGGTCAGACAGGGCTGACATCTGGAAGTATGCCAAATCAACCTCCTCCACAAGATGTAGCGAAGGACAAGCCACACGTAGAACTAGAAGAGGAAGAGATGGATGTTGAAACCTTGCGAACAACTTTGATTGCATTGCAAGAGGAATTAGCTACTTTGAGAGCTAATCAAGAGAATGTGGCTGAAATGATGGTGCTGCAGCAAAGGGAGATTGATCGACAGTGCCGAGAGCTGAATGAGCGGCAAGCTGACATTGATCGCTGGCAGAGAGATGCCACGACAGCTTTAGAAGCAGCCATCCAGTTGGCTCGAGGAAAACCTACACCTACCTCCCAACCAGATCAACCACCCAGTTCTCACCCTCAACGAAATCCGCAGTCAGAGCATCCCCAGTATCATCATAATCCACCATGAACAAGGAGTCCTCAAGGACCATAACAGCCTCCCACTGCTCAACAGGAAAGACCAACCCAAAATCCTGACAGAAGCAATGAGCAACAACCACCCTCTCGATCTGGTCAAGATAACGTTTAGCAGCACAAGCAGACTAGGGCCGAGTAGCATCCCAGAAGCCTTAGACGCCAAACAGCTGAGGAATAGAACCCTCATGGCAGGGGACAATGTGCCTCAAGAAGCAGAAGACAAGTGGACTCAGGCTCTGCGGTCCGGGATCCCCCACGGCATAGTAATGTCAGAGGACCCAATGACCAACATAGACCTCCCCCTGTTTATTGAGATGTACCAGTAGGAAGAGAGGGGAACGATGCGTACAGCAAGTCGCACACTCATAGGTCACAATTAAGAGATTTCAATTATTATAATGAGGCAAACTCTAGCAGGAGGAACGATGGTCAGCAGCAGGAGGAGAGAGGCGGACAACAAACTCCTCTGGCAATGGAGAACTGATCGACAAGCCAAAATTTTGGGGGGTCAGCCTAAACGACCCAATGTCTTTGATCGAATAGGTGCAAGCGAGCAGAGGCGTAGGGATGAGAAAGACACGACGAGTACTTCCCCTCAGCTCAGGACGCTCCAGCAATACTAGATGTTGTACAGGACACGATGAGTACTTCACCCCAGCTCAAGCCGCTCCAGTAACGCCAGACGTTGTGCAAGCCCAAATTGATGCCTTAAATTAGGCCGTGCAGCAGCTAGTTAGGAATAAAATGTCCCACATAGAGTTTGATCGAAGGAAGGACACCCCATTTTTTAATAGAATTGTTGTGGTAGAAGTTCCAAGCAAATTAAAAATACCAATTCTACCCAACTTCACAGGTTGGGAAGATCCAGTATCTCACATGAACAAGTTTGAGATACAAATGGATATCCAAAAGGTGTCAGAATATGCTCGGTGCAGGATTTTTCCTGCCACTCTATTTGAATCTGCTGAAGAATGGTGTTCCAAGTTCTCTCCATCCAGTATAGTTTCCTAGGAGATGTTCGTGAAGGAGTTTTATGTACAATTCTATGCTGGTCGAATACATCCAACAAAGGCTAATCAGCTGGTCGACATTCGACAGAAGGAAGGAGAAACTCTCAAGGAGTATATTCAGCGGTTCATGAGAGCGGCTGCTCGAGCCAAAACTATTGGAGACGAGGGAAAGAAGATGGCATTCACAGCTGGAGTGCGATGCCATTCTCCTCTCTGGAGCAGTCTACAAAAGAATGGAGTCAAGAGAACTCAAGAATTTCTGGATCGAGCAGACAAATATGTAAAACTCGAGGAGGCCATTGCCAATGAAGGAAAGTATCCAAAGGACGACTAGGGCAAGAAAGAAGACTCTACCAAAGCCACCAATGCGTCTGGTAAGCCCAATGGCAACAGCAAAGGTAACGGTAAGAATGGGGGAAAATGGGCGAACATCGAACCAGCAACATCTGATAGCAAGCGCCCCAAACAAAATAGGTATGAACAAAGGTTCACCAATTACACTGCCCTGGTCAATAGCCAAGCTGAAGTGTATCAGGCCAGTCATACCACCGTTCCCTTTAGGCAACCAGCTCTTATCAGAAAAGAGATATCCAAAAGGGATACAACCAAGTTTCGTCATTTTCACAACGACTATGGCGATGATACCAACGAGTGTAACCAGCTCAAGGATGAGATCAAGTTCCTTATTCAACAAGGACATCTAAGGAGATATGTACGAGTAGGTGGAAATTCTCAGTAGGAGGCTTACGAAGGCAACGAGCAGGTGCCTATACGCCAACGCTCGCCTCCTCTACAGCCAGCTCTGGTCCCTGGTACATTGTTGACCATCTGTGGAGGACCACATATAGCAGGTGACAGTGGTAAGGCGAGGGAGAGATATGCCAAAACCCTACGTCACGATCAGGACCTTGAAATGCTAAATGTCGAGGAGTGAACTTCCAAAAAAGCTCGAATAGAGGAAGAATTAATAACTTTCTCCAAGCTAGACGCATAGCATGTCCGATTTCCCCACTCAGATCCTTTGGTCATGGATGTTTGGATCTCCAACATGATTGTAAAATGGATGTTGGTAAATGCAGGAAGCTCGGTCAATATTTTGTATAAGTCTTCACGGGAAAGAATGAAATTGTCAATGCAAGATTTAGAGTCATGCAACCAAACCATCTACAGTTTTTGTAGCGAAGGGCTAGCACCAACAAGATCGATCAGACTCCCAGTCACAATAGGAGCTGCACCTGCGAACAGGACATTACTCACTACTTTTATAGTAGTTGATTGTCTGTCTGCATATAATTTTGTGATCGAAGGCCCATACTCGTTGATCTGCAAGCCATAACTTCGGTCTGGCATATGGTCATGAAGTTTCCAACTGATGTAGGAGTTAGGTGCGGGTTGGGAAACCAGTGAGAAGCCAGAGAATGCTACAACTCCTCGATCACAAAGGCAAGAAGAGGTGGATCGGGAAGCAGAGCCGAAAAAAGGTTGCTAGTAGTAAATGAAACGCAAACCCAATCAGGTGAACAAGTCACCAAATAGGGCATTGCCCAAAGTGAGGATAGGGACTTAGGTATTTTGAAGAAAACATTGGGCCTATGGAGGACCTCAAGGAGGTCCAACTATAAGAGAAAGAGCCGACCAGGGTTGTGAAAGTCGGTAAAAACTTAGAGACAACAACAAAAAATAATTTGGTTGAGTTTTTGAAGAAACATTGGAAGGTCTTTGCCTGGTCGCATAACGATATGGTTGGGATAGACCCAGCAATGATCAGCCATGTCTTTAATATAAACAAACTTCATCCACCAGTACAACTAGAAAGGAGACTGCTTGACAAAGATAGATCTAAAGCCCTAAAAGAAGAAGTCAAGAAGCTTAAGGAAAATGGATTCGTTTGGGTAGCATTTTATCCATCTTGTGTCTCTAATCCCGTACTAGTTCCCAAGCCAAATGGTAAGTGGAGGACGTGCGTGGATTTCACAAACCTTAATTGTAACACCCTAAACTCCAGGGACTGTTACAGTGTGCCTTTTAAATAGTGCTAAACTCACTAATCGAGTCATTTGGCCATAATCGTTTAACTAAGTATGATTAGCAGTTTAGGATTAATTTTTTTGGATAAGATATAACGTTTCACTGAAACGTTTACTGTATACATTAGGATCCCAAAAATATAATTTAAAGGTTTATTACAACAAAAAAATTACAACCAGCCGACCTAAGCGGCAAAATAGGGTTTAACCCTAGTTCCTTTTTCAACCCTCAACCGTGGCGGGCGAGCAGCCGCATATGTACACATCATCACCTAAGCTCTCCGACACAAGGATGGTCCAGCTTTCTTTTGCCTTTACCTAGAGCACATAGCACCCATGAGCCGAAGCCCAGCAAGAAAACTCAATATGCTCATGAACAGTAATAACATGTCAAATCATAATAGCCATGCCTAGCAGTAATAACCCTACTCATGCATGCAAGCAAGTACAAATAAATGTTTATGGGGTCCTGTGTCTGAATAGATGACTAATGAGTCAATCTCTGGGTGGGTGACTAATGAGTCACACCCTACATAGGTGACTAATGAGTCTATCTCTGTATAGATGACTAATGAGTCTATCTCTGTGTATAGATGACTAATTAGCTTATCTCTGTGTAGATGACTAATGAGTCACACCCTGTATAGATGACTAATGAGTCACACTCTGTATAGATGACTAATGAGTCACACTCTGTATAGGTGACTAATGAGTCACACTCTGTATAGGTGACTAATGAGTCAATCCCGGAGGTCCCATACCCTCCTAGCCATGTGACATGTAGGTCACCTTAGCCTTTCTGGCTCTGGCTCTAAATAACTAGCCCTTAGACTAGACAAGCGCTTTTAGTTTTCATTGAACTTAAGGTCCAGCATTAATGCTCATGATGAGTCATTCAATGCAGATGTCGATTAGATCTAATCTTTGTCAGCTTGCGTTAAGCACGCTAAGACCATTCTTGACTTATGAGTCAATACCATGTGACTAGTGCTTAGTACTACTGCCGAACTGGACTAATGAGTCAGAGCTTCACAGTTAGTTCTGACACCATTGCCAATTCTGACTAGTAAGCCAGTGCCAATGACAAGTAAGCAAGATTTTCTCAGCATTTGATATGCCATCCATGTCCACATTTAAACACTCAACATGCTTCAATAATAACCATGCATGTCACATATGGGGTGCAGTTTTCTTACCTCTGGTTCGAGCGAGAAATAACAATTGAACGACCCTTGAGAACGATCGATCCTTTAATCCCTTAGTGGTCACCTAGTCATAACAAAATATAACCTCCAATAATGAAAATCAACCATAAAAGGGTCTTGACCTAAACCTCACTCCCGGGACCTCGAATTGTACCCAAATAGTGAGTAGATTCGATCCCGAGCCTTAGGAATTAAAACCTCGAGCCAAAAACCCTTAAAAACACTCAAAACGGGAATCCTGAGAAATAAGGTAGCATTGTAGCGCTATCCCCTAGCACCTAGGTGCTACAACCAGAGCTAGATATGCCCTGGCTAGCGCTGTAGCGCCCATAGGTGGGCGCTATGGCACTAGCACCAGCCATAACTGCCTTGGTTCTTCCCTCCTTTGATTCCACCATTTCCAACCTGATTCAAAAGCTTCCCAAGACCATTTAAACCCCCAATTGAAACCAAATATCATCTACACATAACCTAGGCATCATAACCCCAAGCATCCCTTGCCAAAACTCTCATTGAATTCTCATTATCCAACCCAAAAACCAACTGAAACTCAAATAGAAAAACAGAGCAAGAACAAGAGTTTTAATGGCTAAAAACTCACCTCAGTCTCAGAATCACACCCTCTTCAATGGTAGAGCATAACCCTAGATCATCAAGGCTTGGTTCCCTGGTTTGATTCCTCAAAAAGATCATGAAATTTCAAAAAGAAATGGGAGAGAAAAACTGTCGGGAGAAGGAGGAGGTGATGCTCTGTTTTGCTTAGCTTTCCACAACCTTCTAATGGTTAAATATAACCTTAGGGTGAAAAGACTAAAATTCCCTCAAGTCTAAAATAAAACCTTAACAGCCACCAAGGGCAAAATCGTCCTTACCCACCTATCTCATTAATTATAATTAACACCCTCCAATTCCCGATACTTCCAATATTCTCAAATGTCAATAAATCATATCCCATTATCCTTTAATTCCCGGCAATGTTCTAATTCTCGGATTACCCCGAGACTCACCCCGAGCCCCAAAATTAACCATGTTATGACCAGACTGAAACTTGCATTCACAGATCGTCTCATGTCAAATGGCTCTAACAAATCCACATATAATGTGGTATTATTCATTAATCACAAACATGCACCAAAATACACAATTACGCCCTCAACGGCCAAATTACCAAAATGCCCTTAACATGAAATGTGGACCCATGTCCATGCATTCATCATCATATTATAATATAATTAACATAAACATGCATATAATCATTTAATATCATAATAAATCAATTATGGCCCTCCTGACCTCCTAATCAAGGTCCTAAACCTTATTAGGAAATATGGGGCATTACATTAATAAAGCCTGCCCGCAGGATTGTTTCCCACTTCCAACAATTGACCAGCTAGTCGATGCTACATCAGGACATGAAGTTTTATCATTCATGGACGTGTACTCTGGTTATAATCAAATTAGTATGCATCCACCTGATGAAGATCACACTAGCTTTCGAACAGATACCAGACTTTACTGGTATAAAGTAATGCCCTTCAGTTGAAAAACGCTAGTGCGACTTACTAGCAACTAGTCAACCATATGTTCAATGAACTGATTGGCTATAACATGGAGGTCTACATCGACGATATGATGGTCAAGTTGAGAAAGGTCAGAGAACACATCAAGGACCTACAAGAATGCTTCAACATCTTGAATAAATATCAGATGAAGTTGAATCCTCTAAAGTGTTCCTTTGGTGTTGGATCAGGGAAATTTTTGGTATTCATAGTAAACTCATGAGGAATTGAAGCTAATCCTGAGAAAATTCAACCACTAATTGAGATGCATTCACCTACTAAAGTTAAAGACGTACGAATTCTGACAGGAAGAATTGTTGTCCTAAGTAGACTCATATCAAAGTCTATAGACAAGTGTGTCCCATTTTTTAATCTACTCAAAGGAAACAAAAAATTTGACTGGACAGAGGAGTGTGAATAAGATTTTCAAGCGTTCAAAGCCCACATGTTGCAACCACCTATTTTGTCGAAGCCGGTCGAAGGAGAGACTTTGTACATCTACTTAGTAATAACAAAGTATGTTGCTAGTGCTGTTTTAATCAAAGAGGAAGACAACATTCAAAAAGCAATATACTACGTAAGCAAAAGGCTAGTGGGAGCAGAACTACAATATCCACCCATAGAGAAATTGACTTATTGCTTGATACTGGCGTCTAGAAAATTGCGACCTTACTTTCAGGCTCACCCCATCTTACTGCTTACCGACCAGCCACTACGGCAAGTCTTACAAAAACCAGAAGTTGCTGGTCGACTACTAAAATGGGCAATTGAGTTGGGGTAATTTGAAATTTCCTATGCACCACGAGTAGTTGTTAAGGGATAGGCCCTAGTGGATTTTGTTGCAGAGTTTACTGGACTCCCTGCCAGCGAACCAGTAATAGAGACCGATATTCAAAATCAAACCCCTGTCTGGAAGCTTTTCATAGATGGATCCTCCCACGAGCACAACGCAGGGGCAGGATTGATCTTAATCACAACCGAGGGACATCGGTTTCACTATGCAATCATATTCAACTTTACGACCTCTAACAATGAAGTCGAGTACAAGGCTCTACTCGCAGGATCAAGACTAGCAAAGGATATGAACATAAAGTCACTAGAAGTATATAGTGACTCCCAGCTAGTAGTTAATCAGATTATTTGAGAATATCATACTAGGGGTCTCGAGATGGTTGCTTATTTGAACAAGGCGAAGGATTTATTAGCACAATTTGAGAAGTATACTCTCCAGCAAGTACCTTGCGATCAGAATTCAAACGTCAATGCCTTTGCTAAGTTAGCAAGCACCAAAGATGCTGACACTTTGAGCATAGTACCGGTCAAACGTTTATTGGCACCAAGCATTCAAGCGGAAGAATCCTCGCTAATAATACAAGTGTCCGACACATGGATGACTCCCATCATACAATATCTCTAACAAGGATTATTACCAGCATATAGGAATAAGGCAAGGACGCTTCAAAGACAATTGACTCAGTTTATTTTGATCGACAGAGTCTTGTATAAACGAGGATACTCAATGCCTTTATTACAGTGTGTCTCTAAGGAAAATGTTAAGGAATTGATGCAAGAAGTATATGAAGGTTTCTGTGGGGGATCACGCTGGGGGGCAAAGTTTGTCAAAGAAGATTCTCCGGCAAGGATATTTCTAGCCTACCACGATCGAATACTCTATGGAATTCATTAAGAAGTGTGATAAGTGCCAAAAAATTTCCAAAATACCATGAGCAGCCCCAAATGAGCGTAAACAGATGCAAAGCCCATGGCCATTTGCAATTTAGGGAATCTACCTAATCGGATCTTTGCCTATAGGAAAAGGGAATGTCAAGTATGCAGTAGTTGTTGTCGACTACTTTACTAAGTGGGGCGAATCTAAGCAATTCGCAACAATCACGACCACGAAAGTATTGGATTTCTTCGTCAAAAACATTATATGTTGATATGGATTGCCAAAAAAATATATTCTCAGATAATGGCACACAATTTGACAGTGACCTTTTCACTGATTTCTGCGAACGACATGGTATCACGAAGAGTTTTTCGTTAGTTGCTCATCCACAAGCCAACGGACAGGTTGAAGCCATTAACAAAACTTTGAAGGAAACAGTGAAGAAAAGGCTCAAAGAAGCAAAGGGAGCATGGCTGGAGCAATTTCCAGAAGTACTCTAGTCGTATAGAACATCTCACCGAACATCTCCTCGGCTAAATTGGCGACTTTGTCTTCAGCCGCCTTTTCCTTGGCCTCCCATGCCTTGATCTCCTCGGCATGTTTTTCATTGACCTTTTTAGTGCGATGCCATTCATTGTTCATGGTCAAGATACTCTATGAACAGTAGAAGAATGAAGCTTTTAGAGCTAATAAATGGAAATGTTATTCGACTAAAACACAATACATAAGAAACTTACACTGAGGTGTTCATTGAACCAACGAGCAAGGACCTGCTGGGTTTCAACGAAAGAAGATAGGCAAAGGCCTCCTGGCTGCGAAGATGCTTGGAAAATTTTTGTAGTTTGTCATTTGTTGAATTATAAGCATTGCTCAGCAATTTTGCAGCCAAAGATCTTCCTGTTTGGCCGGTGGAAGGATCTGTGCGAGGAGGAGGAGGGGGAGTTGATGATCTGGAAGGAATGGGAGCTGGAGTGACGTCTGGTCGAGCCTTTTTCTTTGAAGGTTCCCCACTGCCTTCTTTAGGGTGTCTTCTGCTCGACTTCTTATTGCTCGCTGGAGCATCTGAAGAAGCGTAGATATCGAAGGCGTCGTTGGATGTCATGACTACAAAACAAAAATAAACGAATATATATGTCAAGAAATAGTTTGGCACAATAAACGAACAAACTAAAATGAAATTCTAAGTAGTGTATTTGACTTATTATTACTGGTTGCTACATTATTTAAAGAGCTATTGCTACACTCACTATCTGCCTCGAAGAAGTCCAAGCTAAAACTACTGGTCGTAAATTTAAAGTTGACATCCCTATCAAATAAATGACAAGGGATGGGCAAGTTATTTAGAAGTGAGAAATCTATACCGTTCTCATCTAAAGATTCAAGTATAGGGCCAGTGTATTCCAATAGTTTTTGTTTACCCCTCCCATGTTTGGTAGAGGTATTAGCTGCTTGAGTGTTAGGGGATGGTTCTCAAATGGTCACTCCCGTTGGTCGTCGCCTCTGGGGTTGTGACACATCTTGCTGCTACTCGGGGATTTCTTGTCCTTTAGTGCCCTCTCCAGTGGCACTCCCCGCGATGGATTCCCTCACCTCCTAGTGAGGTTCTAAAAGGCCGACCTACCTTAAATTGATCTCTGTGACCAGCTCCTTTACGCTTTTTTTTTCTATGTTCTTCATGCTGCCCAGAG
This sequence comes from Humulus lupulus, assembly GCF_963169125.1. Taxonomy (NCBI): domain Eukaryota; kingdom Viridiplantae; phylum Streptophyta; class Magnoliopsida; order Rosales; family Cannabaceae; genus Humulus; species Humulus lupulus. The sequence continues at coordinate 53,147,022 of NC_084798.1, read as the reverse complement.
TTGTGGCTCTTATCTCCATTTCTGGAGTGGAGTCTGGTCAGTGCCATGGACCTAGATACACCACAAAACAACTAAGGACAAGGAAAGACGAAAAAATGACTGGATAAATGTTGATAAGAGATTGAGTGTTTACCCCCTCGTGTGAAGGCCATGTTTTCGTCAACCAAGTCAGTTGTGAGGAAGTACTATTGGAAGTACCTTCCTACATTGGACTTGTAGGTAATGTCACTCAGGAATGTGCGAGCAGATTCCTGGTGGTAGAAATGGAAGAACCCCGTGTTACTCTAATTGGGGTTGCATTTGAGATCGAATAGATAGTTGATCTCATGCGAAGTAGGTACATGCCATTTTTTGTTGTTGTATAGGATATAGAGTGCTAAAAGTACTCTATATCCATTGGGTGTTATTTGGAAAGGAGCGACCTCGAAATAATTCGCCACCCCTCAGAAAAAATCATGCAATGGCAAGATTGCCCCTGCTTCTATATGATACCTCGACTAGGCGTTGTAGGCACCTCCGGGTACGTTTGGCCTCTAGTCGATTTTTGGTTTGTACAGGGTAATCCCAGGAAGCCCGTACTTCTTGGGATATTTTTCCACCATCCTGGTTGATATGATGCTAGGAGGGGAAATATACAAGTCTACCTCTGCTCGAGGGCCATCACAGGGACAAGCTTTGGGCTGGATATATGGTGGTGAAAACTTCAAAGGTTGAGGATCACTTGAAGGACCCTCTATATTGGTTACAGGCTAGTTGGAAGGTGAATCTGTATTCTTCCTTTTTCTACGAGCAGCGTATTTGACGTGACCCATGTTCGATTGGTTTTATGACGGGTAGTATGGAGGACTAGTCATAGGGTTTGGGTGTGAAGATGAAGGCTCAGGAAAAGGAAAAGAAGGTTGTTCTTGATCCTCGAATAGCAATGCAAGAAGATCATCGTATATTGGTCTCTCACCTCCCCAGGGATCATGCATGAATATCTGAGAAGAGCTAAGGGGAAGTGAGAATCTACGACCAATAGATAGAAGAAAGAGAAAAATAAGGATAACGTTGCTCATCTATAAAAGTTAAGCTTTTATACGACCAGCAGCATCCTGATAAAAACACAATAAACATGTGAGCAGATTGGAAAAGCGGATCAAAAAGTGAATTTGAAAAAAAAAATCAAAAAAACTTTTCAACTCCGAAAACAGGCGGGAAAAACCCAGTTTTTCCAAAATACTACACCCCACGTTGCTTTTTAAGCATTGTCTAGTATTTTAGATTGCCTAAAATCCCTATTCTAGCATACTTATTCTATCTATGTTTGCCTAAACCCGGCTACCCAAGAAATTTCTCAAGAACAGTAGAAACCCAGTTACGGAAACTCGTGAATCAAGACCAGAATACACGAGAATTTCTACAAAAATAAGAGGATGGATTCAGAAACTTCCTTGGAGTACGGATTGTAGGAGAAATCACAAAATTTTGGCTCAGAGTTGCTTAAAGATGTCTCGAATTACACTAAAGTCTCTGGGTTTTCTTGAAGGTTTTTCTAAGTTCTTGAAGAGAGAGAAGGTTCGGGTAAAAAAATGAAAAAGGTGAAGGGGCTTATATTTATATTGCTAGGAGCAACAATAGAAGTTAATGATGGGAGTAGGGTTTCGATGCATGGTGAATAGCAATAACTGTCAAAACATTTCTAAGAAACTGTAAAGGTCATGATTACTTGCCTTTTCGAGAAAGTACTAACAGATGTGACAAGTCAGATGGATTGCTGGTTGAGAAAGTTTATTAAATGCTGATCGCATTAAAATAAACTTGGGGGAAAATTTTTACCATGAAAAATACTTACTTGCTGACATGGCACAATCAGTGTGCACGAGAGTAGCACACGACTGTTTAGTGATGGCAGTCTGGTCGACTAACGACCAGAGTATAAGCTGCTCGATGGATTCAAGATAGAAGCTGAAAAGTACGACAGAAGATATACTGACATATGCGACCAAGTCTAATCGTAGTACGAGGCCAGCGTTCAAATACAGTTATAACTCAGAATTTTAAAGATTTTAACCCTATTTATGTGTAAAGATTATGATTTCTGTTATTATTAAAATGCGCCTGTAACAAAGTTTAAACACGACCCATCGGCCCATGTGTGCATCTTTGAGCCTATAAATAGGATTCATGGGACTTGTTTAAGGATATGCAATAATTTTTATTCATAGAGAACTAGTGTATTTTATACACGACTTTTGTATCCTTTTTTGGAGCTTGTGAAACTCAGTGAACCCTAGTTTGCTGATCGCAGGTTTCACAGTACATCAATAGAAACACTAAGTGGACGTAGGTCATTACCAATCTCTGGGGCTGAACCACTATAAATCTTGGTGTTGTTTATTTCTGGCATTCATCTTATAAATGTTTATTATTTTAGTGACTCTGTGTCGTTGGCTAAATCATTAGTCAACACCTATAAAAACTATTGCCTTTATTATGGTGTGAGTTACCAAGTTTTAACTAATTTAATACTTAGTAGTTTACATTCAATTGATTTCGCCAAAAATAATTCATATAAACAAATAGGACAATCCTAGATAATCATGTTTTTAAAAGATGCATGATTAATGAGAAACTGTGTGGGGTTTCATGAATGGCATGTAATTGACTAATGCAAGATCATGTTATCAATCAACCATCAATGAATATTTATTAAAATAAATACAATAAATAAACAATAAATGATGAACCGAGTACTAATGGGTATTTCTAAGATTTACAACCCTTTGGAAAAATTAGAAATAAAATTGCAATCTAAGCCTATGTAACTTTCCAGACTCTCCAAGAATGCTCCTCCTCTCCTTTAAGCTTTCTTGGTAATCTTTAGGAACTTTGTTTTGCCCAACTTATCAATTAGATACAAATTTTCTAATTAATTTCTTTAATTAAAACTAACTTTTAATCAAATAACCAGTTTTGTCATCTTTTTAATTTAGTTGAATTTAAATAATTAAATAATCAAATTCAAATAATTATTTAAACTTAAGACATTAAAATATCTTAAAAAACTAACATATATTTTATTTTTTAATAAAATAAAATAAAATAAGATAACCCTTAGGGCCGGCGGCACAAGGAGCCAAGGGCTCGGGTGGGTGGCAGGTTGGCGTGCAAGCGCTTAGCTAGGGGCCTGGCACACGCGGAGGCAGGTAGGTGCGCACGCGCATGGGCGCTGGGTGCACACTGGGAGCCACAAGGCTGTATGCTAGGAGCCGCGAGGTTGGTGTGCGTCTGGCGCACGACAGTAGGTGGAGGCTCGAGCCTAGGCGTGCACGAGGGTGAGCAGGGGCTCGAGCCGTGTGCCTCTTAGCTGCATGGCTCGGATTCCTCATGCATCTTTGTGTACAGATTTTTTAAAAATAAATTTACAAAAAAACTTATGCCCTTTATGGTTTACATAAGATCTAGAAAAAAAACAATAAAATCATAACCCAATAGCACCATATAATTAACGATCCATCATTCAACCATACATTCAGAAAACATATCCATCCATTAAATATACATATATAAATACATATAACAAATGCAAGAAACTCATACAATATTGAATATATATATATATGGAAGACTTCTCAATGGTTACTACCCATAGATGGGTACTAACAATTATGATGATGTGGCAATATAGTGACTTGGTATAGCAAGTCACCAACATGTAAATATTTTTTTTATACATTAATTTCGAATTTAGTTTTTTTTTTTCCATAAATAATGTTGTTTCCAACCAATGAGAGATACTAGCTATATTTTGAAATTGACATGCATTTGAAAATTGAAAATTTTACAATATTATATTTTCATAATAAATACTTTTTTTTCATCAGGTAACCCTACAAAAATTTTAAAAAAATAAAAATTTATTTTTAGATATATTAATTAACAACTATAAATATTGATCGTTGATCTTACTCCAATAGTTAATATTAAAGTAATCATCCATGGGTAGTAACCACTAAGAGTGCACCCATTTATATATATATATGTATAGACTGCTCTAGTACCAATTGTTGGTATTAAATGATCAAATCAAAAGTACACAGCGGAATATATGGACCCATTTTAATAAATATTAATATCAGCCAGGATCATATACATATATATATTAAATCACATACAAATAGATCAGGGATTACCTCTTGTAGCCTATCAAGTGGCATTGAGTCTTTTTTTATAAATCAACGATTTTCCCTTTCCAGTGTTCTGAGATCTCACACCCTGATCTTCCAGACCAATCCTCAAACACACAAGGATGTGTCTAACCATGTAGGATTCAAAATGTTAATTTATGTGACTCCCTAGATGTACTCAACACATGAGATCTAGAGAGTTTTGATAGAGAGAAGGTTTAGAATAGTTTTCAGGATTAGAAAAAACTATCGCTTTAGAAAGAGAGTCTGATTAACCATTATTTTTCTGAATATCACGTATATCAAATTTATAAAAACATTTAATATAATTAAATAATCTTTATTTAATTAAAATATAATTCAAATTAAAACTGATTATATATTTTCATCTAATTATCTATTTAAATCATATTTAAAAAGAATAATTAAATAACTGATCAAACAAATTTATTTGAAATTCAAAATTCAAATCCCAGGGATAAAATCCCTGTTGCTAGGCGCCACACACTGTACTGTACAGTGTGTCGCCTAACCCTATTAGGGTTGTCCTAATTTTCTCATTTGTTTATTTAATCAACTTTTAAAACAAAATATTTATTCCAACATAAATATCAGTTAATTCAAAATTAACTTTATCATACAATAACAGTTTAAAATTAAATAAATAAATATCATATTATAAATAAAATATTTATTATTTTCTCTCTTTATATTAATCCAAAGAAGATTAAAATTAATTTTAACCTATAGTTTTTCAAAATAAAAACTATATAGTTAAATAATTAATTAATTCAAAATTAATAAATTTCCCATTATTATCAAATAATTATTTCCTTGCCCTGGAAAATTAATTTCTTTGCAATTTAGTCATTTCTCTTTACAAATCTTTCTTTTGACATCCTTACCATTGACAGTGTAGGACAGAGGTGATATGGGGACCATGGACCTATAATACGAAGCTCCAATAAACTAGATTATTAATTAAAGTCTTTAATCTAATAATATTATTTATTACCTCTATGATTACTCCACTATAAATATGGAATTGCACTCTAAGTATTTATAGAATTATATTTACACAGTTTTCTCTAGTAGTCCATTGATATAATCAATATAATCTAAATATAGATTTGAGCTTAATAACTATTCAGTTCCAGAATCAACCCTTTAGGGAACCAATATTCGATCTGTTAGGAAAGCATGGATTCCAATATTATAATCCATGTTCCCACCATCCATGATATTGAATCTCCAAAACAAAAGTCATTAGCCTCATTATTCTAAGAGACCTTAACGAGTGAATAAAAATATCCAATAAACATAAAAACGAGTTCATGAATACTTAGGAATTAGACCAATCTACAAATGATCATCTATTATGACAAGAATTAAATCTTTATGTCAAACGACAAGTTTATAAAGATAATTAATTCTCATCGGTCCTGTCATATATAATCTCCAATATATACAACACATTTACTATGTTTATCCACATCAATAATTCGAATCTAGATTACTTACATCTCGTATGCTTAGCAAACCGTACTAGTAACCATTCATTAAATATTTCTTACTTTAATATCGTACTGACTATTTTATTCATTATATATGATCTTAATTCTCTCATAATAATACAAGATCATATTCTCATGAATGAATAGGGAATTTTCTTGATATTATTATATAATTAATTCAAAAAATAATTATAACATTCAAATATAATAAAATTGTACTTTTATTTAAAACCAATAAAATGTCTTTACATGCTTTTAGGGCATTAATCCTAATAAATTCGAGGTCCCGGGGGCTAGTATGATATTCTGAGGCAATTAATTTGTTTAGATCTTGATGGTTATCCATTATTGCGTTGGGACTAGGTTATACCACTAAGGCTCGGGGTTGAGGATTGTGCTTAGGACCGCTCCACATCCTTCTCTCGGGACTTGAGGTAAGAAAACTACACTTGAGTTGTGAATGGGGCAGAAATTCCCTATAAATGAACTTATGTGAAATTAAAATTGTATCTGTGATTGGAAATATCTGGATAGGCAGGTTAGCTCATGCTGCTTTTGATTGCGTGTTTCGCAACCTGTATATCTACTATGTTTGATGTGAAAGTCTGACCTAAGGGAGCCAAGGCTGATGTTAAGCATACTGAATGCAGCTCAGATTAAGCGAGTCGGGGTTAGCTAATTAACTAAAGGGTTTGGGCTTAGGGCACCGACTCCTAACTAATTGTATTAAGATTGAATTGTATGTTTGGAATAACATGTTTACCATTGCCCAGCTTATCGCTTGTATTCTACTGTTGATTGAACTGGTTGATTTGAGTTTATTATGCACATTATGTTGTTATCTATGCTCGTTGAATTTAGTTTTCTTGTTGAGCCTTGGCTCAAGGGTGCTACGTGCTGCAGGTAAAGGCAAGGGAAAGCTAGACCAGCCATGAGTTGGAGAGCTTAAGGGGCAGTGTGTACATCGACAGCTGCTCGACCGCCACGGCCGAGGGATTTACAAAGACTAGGGTTAAAATTTTATATTTCCATTAAGGCTTGATGTGGTTGTATTAACTTTTGAGGGTTGTAACCGCCTTGTCAACATTATTTTTGGGATCCCATGTATGAAACTCTTGTTTTAATGAAGGTCAACCATTTTATGATCAAAATCTTTTAACCCTAACCTGTCAGTTGACTTTAGAAACACGTTTGTGTTAAAATGACTTTATTAGCAAGTCTTGCACTATTTTAAATACACAGTGTAACGGTCTTGGTTACCCAGGGCGTGATAACTTTGTATCAGAGCGGTCTAGGTTTAAGGGTTTCTGAAGATTGGTTGGGCATGTACACTTGCCGCTAAAGACAAGCTCGACTCACGGTTCATTAACCATATATGTGATTACATGTTTTAGTGATTAAATGAAATATAAATGCCTTATCAGCTTGATCATTAGGGAGCATGAGATATACTGATAGGGCCTGGCCCTTGACTGTAATGTGAATATGATAAGAAGTGCTTACTTGCACTGCTACTATATGTGAATGATTGTTTAAATGCATGCTTACATTATAACTGTGTATTGATGGTTGAGTTTTGACGTTAGACCGTGAGGTGATTATAAACCTATTATCATTACCTGACCAGCCGAGTCGTTGATTGTAGATAAACTCGGAGAGTTATGCCTCCAAGGTGATCAATTCGACTATCCGGCATCGGAGTTAAGGCTAGAGATGATGAGCAGGGTCAAAACCCTCTGCCAATCCCTAAGAACTTGCAGCAGTTGCTTGCTGACATGCAAGCTGGACTTCGGAGTTAGGAGGAAGAGATTCGCCTCCTAAGGCAGCAGGCTTCGCCAGGGAGTGCTGCACCTAACTTGCCACCTGTTGTGGCACCAGTTGTATAGCCGCCTGAGATTGGGAATAGGTGGGAGTCGCTTTATGAATGATTTAGGAAGAAACATCCTACAACCTTTGAGGGAGGACCAGATCCACTAAAGGCTGTACAGTGGATGAGTTTGATTACCTCCATCCTGGACTTTAGGATGGTGGATGGTAACGACAGGGTGGCCTGTGCCACCTATATGCTTCGTGATGATGCCCGCATATGGTGGGAGGTAGCATCACAGACTAGAGATGTTTTTTCTATAAGTTGGGATTGGTTTAGAGACTTGTTCAACAAAAAATATTACAGTATTGTCGCCAGGGAAGCAAAGGTGAATGAGTTCATCGGGTTGGTACAGGGCAGCACGACAGTTACTGAGTATGCCTTGAAGTTTGATAGACTAGCAAAATTTGCACCTGATCTAGTGCCTACAGATACAGCCAGGCATGATAGGTTTGTTCGAGGGCTTAATGATATGATAGTCTAAGTGTGAGGATCACGTCAGTACCTGGGAAGACAACTTATGCCCAGGTGGTTGAGAAGGCCCTCACTGCTGAGGAGGCAGAGAACAAGATTTGGAGGGAGAACGCTGTGAGACGGGATGTTCGCAGGGCAGTGCCTCCACTTACAGGGTCTGGTAGGGGTGAAGGCCCCAGTGATCAGAAGAGGAAGACCTCTGACACTTCAACAACTAATGGTCCTGATAGGAGGGGTCGGGGCATCCAGGGTAGTCGCCATTAAGGCGGTAAGACATGGAGGAGCTACACGGAGTATGCTAGATGCAGGAAGCGCCATCTGGGTGAATGTCGGGCAAAGGCCTGTTACTTGTGTGGGGTGGTTGGACACCTCAAGAATGATTGCCTGACTTTGAAGAAAGAGGAATCAGGGAAGGTGAATAGCTTAACTCCAACTCGACTGTTCGCCTTGACACAGGCAGAGGCTAAGGCTAGTCCTTCGTTGGTCACAGGTCAGATTTCTAGCGATGGCTCTTCATATACTGTATTGATTGACTCTAGTGCTACACATTAATTTATTTCTAGTAAAGTTATTAATTGATTGTGTGGGCCTAGTGAGTATTATACTGTGGGGTTCAGGACTATACTGCCTACAGGGGAACTGGTAGTTTCTAGGAGATGGATTAGAGCACTGCCAGTAATGGTGGACATTAAGGAACTATTAGTAGACTTGATTGAGTTTGGAATGGATGATTTTGACATGATTTTAGGGATGGATTGGCTAGTCAGATATGGGGCAACTATAGATTACAAGAAAAAGATGGTGACTTTTGAGCTAGAGGGTGAGGACCCCTTTATTTTCGTGGGTTCTATGCATGGACCCCGCATTCCTATGATATCAGCATTGAGGGCTAGGGACCTATTACAAGGAGGTTGTATAGCTTTCCTAGCCAGTGTGGTGGATACCACTAGCATCTTACCAATGGGGCCAGGGGAGACTAGATTTGTATGTGAGTTCTTGGATGTGTTTCTTGAGGACTTATCAGGACTACTGCCGCACAGGGAGATTTAGTTCATCATTGAGTTAGTGTTGGGTATAGAACCAGTGTCAAGGGCACCATACAAGATGGCTCTGGTAGAGCTGAAAGAGTTGAAGATACAGTTACAGGAACTATTGGATTTGGGATTCATCATACCTAGCTTCTTTCCATGGGGTGCTCCAGTTTTGTTTGTGAAAAAAAAGGATGGGACCCTGAGGATTTGTATAGACTATATGGAGTTGAACAAATTGATTATCAAGAACAAGTACCCACTACCGAGGATAGACGACCTGTTCGATCAGTTACAGAGTAAGACGGTATTCTCAAAGATTTTTCTTCAATCTGGTTATCACCAGTTGAGGATCAAGGATGAAGATATTCCAAAGATGGCCTTCCATACGAGGTATGGGCATTACGAGTTCTTGGTCATGTCGTTTGGATTGACTAATGCCCCAGCAGTGTTTATGGATCTAATGAATAGGGTGTTCAAGGATTTCTTAGATCAGTTTGTGGTTGTCTTCATCGATGACATCTTAGTTTAGTCTTGTTCAGAGGTGGAGCATGAGCGGCATCTTTAATTGGTATTGCAGAGGTTGAGGGAGCATCGGTTGTATGCTAAATTTAAGAAGTGTGAGTTCTGCCTACTGGAGGTAACATTTCATGGACATATTGTCAGTGGAGATGAGATTAAGGTGGAATCAGTTTGGGATTGGCTGAGGCCAAGGAACTCCTTAGAGATTAGGAGTTTCCTTGAACTAGCTAGATATTACAGATGGTTCGTGGAAGGGTTTTCGAAGATTGACACACCATTGACTGAGTTGATGCGGAAGAATCTAAAGTTCACATGGACAGACAAATGTGAGGGTAGTTTCCAAGAATTGAAGCGACGATTGATTACTGCTCCGGTGCTGAGTCTTCCTTCAGATGGGGATAAGTTTGTAGTGTACTGCGATGCATCGAGACTAGGATTAGGATGTGTATTGATGAAGAGTAGGAAGTTTATTGCCTACACGTAGCGACAGCTGAAGGAATATGAGCAGCAGTACCCTACCCATGATTCAGAAATAGCAGCAGTGGTGTTCGCATTGAGGGTATGGAGACATTATTTGTATGGAGAGAAGTGCAAGATATACACCGAACATAAGAGTTTAAAGTATTTCTTCACCCAGAAGGACCTAAATATGAGACAAAGATGTTGGCTAGAGTTGGTGAAGGACTATGACTGTGACATCCTCTATCACTCAGGAAAAGCCAATATAGTTGCAGATGCTTTAAGTCGAAGAGGCCCAAGACAGTTGTTTAGCTCGAAGCAGATATTGAAGGAATTAGCAGAGGAAATGACCAAAGCAAGGATAGAATTGGTAGTGAGGCAGTGGGCCAATATTACTTTACATTCTACCCTCTTAGAGAGGATAAGAGAGGGCCAGATAGGTGATACACAATTGCAGGAGGTTAGGAGGATGTCCTAGCTAGAGTGGCTAAGAATTATTCCATTTCAAAGACGGGTTTGTTGAGGTATAAGGATCGGATCTGTGTTCCAATGGATATGAGAATTATACGGGATATTCTCGATGAATCTCATACTACACCATACTCACTCCATCCAGGCACCACGAAGATGTATCAAGATCTACAGACTCTGTATTGGTGGCCTGAAATGAAGAAGGACGTGGTTGAGTACGTAGCAAAGTGTTTAACTTGCCAGCAGGTAAAGGCTGAACACCAGCGACCAGCGGGGTTGTTACAGCCTTTAGGTATTCTTGAGTGGAAGTGGGAAGATATTACCATGTATTTTGTAGGAGGTTTTCCTAGGACAGTGGGGCAACATGACTCGGTGTGGGTGATAGTAGACAAGTACGCCAAGTCAGCTCACTTTTTGCCAGTGAGGACAACCTATATTATGGATCAATGTGCAGAGTTGTATGTGAGGGAGATTGTACGACTTCATGGGGTTCCTAAGTCTATAGTATCGGACCAGGATCCCATATTCACCTCCATGTTTTGGGGTAGTTTGCAGAAGGCTATGGAAACTCAGTTGAAGTTCAGTACAACCTTTCATCCTCAGATAGACGGGTAGTTTGAAAGGACAATTCAGATATTGGAAGACATGCTTAGAGCATGTATACTAGATTTCAAGGGGTATTGGTGTAAGTACCTCCCATTGATTGAGTTCTCATACAAAAACAGTTATCAGTCAACGATTGGAGTAGCTCCATATGAGATGTTGTATGGAAGGAATTGTAGGTCACCCATTCATTGGGATGAGATGGGAGAAATGAAGTATTTAGGACCGGAGATTTTTCAAAAGACTAATGAAGCTATTGAGAAGATCCGAGCTCGAATGCTCACTTCGCAGAGCAGACAGAAAAGCTACACTAACCCTAAGCGTAGGGACATGGAGCTTCAGGTAGGGGACTACGTATTTCTGTGAGTTTTGCCATTGCAATGGGTAAGGAGATTTGGAAGAAAAGGCAAGCTGAGCCCTAGATTTGTAGGACCTTTTGAGATCTTGGAGAGGATCGAGCAGGTAGCCTACAGATTGTCTCTACCACCCTCATTATCAGAAGTTCATAATGTGTTCCACAACTCAATGCTTTGAAAGTATGTCTCAGATATGACCCATGTATTGGGATATGAGGATCTAGAGCTACAAATAGATTTTTCGTATGAGGAGAGACCAATTCAAATCCTAGACAGAAAGGATAATGTTCTGAGGAACAAGACAATTCCTCTAGTCAAAGTCTTATGGAGGAATAGCAAGGTCGAGGAAGCGACCTGGGAGCTAGAGTCGGCTATGCGGGATCTATATCCCGAGTTATTTAGGTAAATTTCAAGGATGAAATTTTCAGTAGGAGGGGATAGTTGTAACATCTCAAAAATGCTAATAAGGCTTAGTGCCTCGATTAGCATGCCTTGAGGGCATAATTGGATATATGTGTGTGATTACCTGATTAAATGCATGATTATGTGGCATGCATGATTTATATGATAATATGAACATAAGTGCATCTTCATGAGTATTAAATATGCATGTGGGCTTGTTCTTGTTAATAAGGGCATATTTATAATTTTGGCTCGTTAAGGGCATAAATGTGATTATATGTGTTAAATGATTGGAACCGCATTATTATGTGGATATATTTGCAGTGTTCGGCTCGAGGCGATCCTAGTGAGCGGATTAGCATAGTCACAGCAGGGTTTAATACCCAGCTCGAGGTGAGCCTAGGGGTATTTTGTGAAGTTTAACACATATTTGGGATTTATCGAGTAACGGGTAAGTATGTGGTGTTTATTTGGGCATGTCGGGATTAATTGGGAATTCATAGGACAACTCGAGGAATTAGCGGGAAACGGGACAAATGACCATTTTTCCCTTATGGGCAATAAAGGACTGAGTTAATATTGGGGGCATTTTGATCTTTTTGATTAAGAGATATAGTAGGATAAGCTTCGGGAATAATTAGACCATACTAGAACATCACTCAACACTCTCTCTCTCACATTCATGTTTTCTTTCTCCCTCTCTTGTGCCTTGAGACCTTTGGAGCTTTGGAAGAGAAGGATTAGGGATTAAAGCTTGGGGATTGGAGAATTAAAGCTAGGACTGGTTGAGGTGCAGCTTAGAAGCAGAGTCTTCATCAAGGTAAGGTTATATATGTGAATTAATGATAGAACATTGCTGCTAGTCTAGGTGTTTGTAAGCTTTTAAATTTCAAAGGGGTTTTGATGAATTATGGGTTCTTAAGGGGATTTTGGTTAGAATTTTAGGAAGTTGTGCTGCTCTGAGTAGACTATTAAGGTTTAGTGGTTCAATTTGTGGTTTTGATGCATGCTATGGTTGGTTTTGATGATTTAGGCTGAGGAAAAACGTACTGAAATATGCATGTTTCTGGGTTTCTATGCTCGAATTGCAGCCCTGTTCTTCAGGTGCCGCAACCTGTGTGTGTGAAGAGGCTGGGGAGCCTCTGAAATTTTGGCTAGGCGTCGCAGTGCAAGTAAAGGCGCGCCACAGTCCGCATCCCCAAAAGAGAGCCTCGAGACTCTCTGACTTGTGGTGCGCCACGGCCCTAGGGAGCAAGTCGCGACACTAATTGACAGAAATAGCCAAGTTAAGGTTTTAGGCTCGGGAACTCAAACCTAAGTGCTCGAGAAGGATCCTACTACCCAGTTTAGTAGAATTCGAGGTCCTGGGGGCTAATATAATATTCTGAGGTGATTAATTAGTTTAGGTCTTGATGGTTATTCATTATTGCGATGTGACCAGGTTATACCGCTAAGGCTCGGGGTTGAGGATCGTGCTCGAGACCGCTCCACATCCTTCGCTCGGGACTCGAGGTAAGAAATTTGCACCCGTGCTGCTTTTGATTGTGTGTTTCGCAACCTGTATATTTGCTATGTTTGATGTGAAAGTCTGGCTTAAGGAAGCGGGGCTGATGTTAAGCGTACTGAACGCAGCTTGGCCTAAGCGAGCCGAGATCAGCTTATTAACTAAAGGGCTCGGCCTAAAGTCGCCGACACCTAACTAATTGAATTAATATTGAATTGTATGTTTGGAATAACCTGTTTACTGTTGCCTAGCTTATCGTTGGTATTTTGCTGTTGATTGAACTAGTTGATCTGAGTTTACTATGCACATTCTGTTGATATCTATGCTTATTGAATTTAGTTTTCTTGCTGAGCCTTGGCTCACGAGTGCTATGTGGTGCAGATAAAGGCAAGGGAAAGCTGGACCAACCATGAGTTGGAGAGATTTGGGGGCGGTGTGTACATCGGCAGCTACTTAACCGCAGCGACCGAGGGATTTACAGAGACTAGGGTTAAAATTGTATTTTGCCATTTAGGCTGGCTGCAGTTGTATTACCTTTTGAGGGTTGTAACTTCCTTGTAAACATTATTTTTGGGTACCTGTATATCAAACTCTTATTTTAATGAAGGTCAACTATTTTATGATCAAAATCTTTTAACCCTAACCTTTCAGTTGACTTTAGAAACACGTTTGTGTTCAAACGACTTGATTAGTAAGTCTTGCACTATTTTAAATACACAGTATAACGGTCTTGGTTACCCAGGGCGTTACAAAATTATCTATCTTCTGTGGTTACAAAAAACTTCCTATTTGAGCATAAACAAAATGAAACACCAAACCAATGACAAACATTCGTTAAATCCAAAGATTCCATTGTCTTATTTGAGCATAAACAAAAATGAAACACCAAACCCATGACAAACATTCGTTAAATCCAAAGATTATTTTATCCACTTCTCTGTTTAAACTTAAGATCATTCGTTAAAGCTTTATTTGGAGATTTTTGATCTTATGAGCTTATGGGTTAGCCATTTTTTCTAAAGAAATAGGGGAGGATGGGGCTACTAGTGTGGCTCCCCTCCCTGGGCATTACCATGAGAGCTCTAACCCCGCCAAGGAATGTTTGCCAAGACCCTACTCGATGAGTCGCTCCCACCTACGATGGGGTGCATCACCTGAGCCCCATCAACAAGCTAGTGCTAAAGGGATCCAAAGCTAGATGGCAAGGGTCGTTGGGTTGGCGCACGTAGTGCTCACATTTAAGTCTCCTTGGACTGTCGATCCACGCTGCCATAGGGAATCTCCTATACTCGAACCCCTGACCTCTAGGACATCAGGCATGCCAATTTACCACTAGGCCACTTCGTTGGTGGTTGTGGGTTAGCCATTTATTGAAAGATATTTAATACAAAAAAGTTGCTAGTGACTCAATTAAAAGGAAGATAAAGTATTACTATAAAATTACACCTGATATGGTGTTAAACACTTTAAAATACTTATAACAATACCCTACCTTTTCATACCTAGTTAGTTTTTTTGTGTTACTTCTCCAACCCAACATATTTCATGCAATGCCTACATATTGTCTTGTATGATTGAATTGGTGAAATATATTTATATATAAATATTTATAGGAGTCGGATGTAAAACTGTTCTTGGCGAAAAGCGTGTCTTGACCTGCTGATAAATATTAATATATATCAGTGATGTGGGCCAGCGTCATTATAATAGCATTAAATTTTGCTAACAACTTGTACAAATTACTTCTAGCAGCCTACGAATGACCTGTTATCTCCGGTTTTACATACCGGATGCCTTGGCGCCAGAATAACAACTGGACAATTAAGTAATATGAAATGTTTTGAGCAGGGATAAAAATGTAATCTTATACAATTGTAGGTCAGTGATGAATATATTTATTCTAAACAAATATTAATAATACAAAAGTGATATGAGGTTTACATGTTTCATTTAGACGATGTTTAGTAAATAACGTAGATTCATACGAATCATATTTTTGACGTAATGTGTGTTTATGTGGAATAAATATTTCTCAGTTACACCTATTTTTGTCCTCCTTCCACCAAACTTGGCCTAAAGAGGAGCAAAAAACAAATAAAGGGAAGTAATAATTATGCTCTTAATATTGTGTCTCTAACATTATACTAATTTAATTTTTTAATTAATCATTAACATTATACCTACTCGTGTTGTAACATTTATCTACATTGATAACTGAAATAATAAAAATAATAATATAATATAATACAAATATCAAACTCCTATTATATATGCTTGATTTCAATGAAGTCTCTCACTTCTTGCACACTTTTTTTCAACTAAAATAATTGCTTTCTTAGTAACCTCATGGTACTATACTACACTTATAACAGTTGGACAATTCAGTAATATCAAATGTTTTGAGTAGTAATAAAAAATATAATCTTATACATTTATAGGTTAGTGATGGATATATTTATTGTAAACAAATATTAATAACATACAAGTGATATGAGGTTGACTAGTTTCATTTAGACGAAGTTCAATAAATAACGTAGATTCATACGAAGCATATTTTTGACGTAATGTTAACTATTATTATGAGTAATGTGTATATGTAGAATAAATATTAGATTAATTATGAGTAATATGTTTTGTGTAGTGATAAAACAGTAATCTGATACAATTGTAGGTCATTGATGGATACATTTATTCTAAACAAATGTTAATAATGCACAAGTGATATGAGGTTGACTGGGTTAATTTAGATAATGCTTTGTAAATAATCTAGATTCATACCAAGGGTATTTGTGACGTAATGTTAATTATTATTATGAGTAATGTGTATATGTGGAATAAATATTAAATTAATTCACATAGTTTTGAGAATTTTCTACGGTATTTGTATAGTTTAGATTAGAAAGTATTAACTATTATTTAGTAAACAGTGTGAAGTAATTATTATTATTGTTATTAACATCTTAAAAAATAATGAGCATTAATTAATTTTATATAGGAACACAAAACTAATCATAGTCAGTTAAAACAACATGATGTAGATCTATTGTTTTAATTCAATCAATATTTCACATTATGGTAACACATAGTCATTTCATTAGAATATGGCAAAGTCTCTGAATTAAAGCCTTACTAACTCGATTAGAAGGAGTCTTGTGTCGAATTTGCATGGTAATGGAATTGAAAAGTGTCATTTTAGTTTGATTCTGATGGGGTTGGAATGTATGTGTTTTCATTTATTGAAGACGAAGGCCCTGCACGAGCTATAGAGGGCATTCCCGACCTTTTCACACATGTGCGCCTATTATGATCTTGACCTCCACAAAGTGTGCATTGCCTACCACTTTGTACCCAGTCATTTAACTGTTGTCATTTTGATGTTTTTTTTATAATTGATCAGGGTACCCATGCCCTTCATCCTCACCACTATTGGATCTTTATATTGTTTGGATTTTCTTGATGTTTTTTATCAAGTTGTCTGGATACTTTGTCCCTGCTCGCAAGCCTTTTTAAAAATGTTGTCAACCTTGCCATCTCAGTCTTTGCCATTTGGAATGTGGCATTGTTGTGTGATGCATAAAAGTTCATTATGTTGGAATACAAATTAAGTGAGCCAAACCTGTGGTCAAGTTAAGGATGAATTATTAGGCATTGTTAGAAGAACGAAATAAGAAGCTAGATTTAAACTTGGATTTTATTTGTACCTTGACATTTGAACAATCTTTTGACGATCAATTGATTGTTCAGGGAGTTGTGTTTGGGAATAAGTCTTGATGTCCTTTCGCCAACGAGTTAAAATTAGGGATTCAGGCACAACTCGTATGTCAAGACTTTTCATTGTGCATCATATATGCTTGCATGGAATACCATCAGTCTCAAACAATAAACACTTGAACTCATTGGTCTCTTTGACATAATGCACTATGTGTCTTATCTCACCGTATTGGAATCTTATGAAAGAAAAAAGATAGTACTCACCACAATCCTCCCTGTGACAAATAGTGTATGGATGCTCTTCTTCAATTTGTTCTTTTTCTTTATAATATATATTTCATGTGAATATTTCAGATGCTTGTTTGAAATATGGTAGCAAATAATCTATTTTGGAAGGTAGCTGGGGAGCAATGTGGGTGCTTATATAGTCATTGGAGGCCTCCTTGTGGCACATCATGGTGACAACTAGGTCAATTTGTATTACAAAGTCTCGCAATATGTAATTAGCAAGTAGAAATATATTTAGTGCAAAATTCATAGATTCACACATTTAAGTTGTTCGCATGCCAACATAGAACGCCCCTCTTAAGAAAGTCTCTGACCAGTGATCACGTGTGTTGTATTTGTCACGACACCAATCATTGTTTTGGTGGCCAAACTCTTCCAACAATGCAGCCCATTTTTTTTTCAATTTCTTCTCTGTGTAGTATTTGTATATTAACTTAACGAACCTTATGTAGAAAGTGGGAAACTTAATTTTATTTATTGTATTGTTCTCCAAGTGTCATGCAGAAATTCGATGAGTTGAAGAAGACAATAAATAGTTAATGGTGAGACCCATTCTTTCATCACCATCAGTGAGTACTGCTTTCGATTTTTTGTTGCCCATGCAGTCTAGGAACACCCTCAATAACCAACAAAATTAATCTTTTGTCTCATCGAAAAGCAATGATAATCCAAAAACACAAGTCTCGAAGTGTTGATTGGTGTTGACATTAATTACAAATGGCTTATTATACTTGTTATTCTAGTACATCGAATCAAAAGCAATTGCCTCACTGAATAGTATACAATCCATTCTATTATTTCCGTCTGCCCAGAAAAGGTGGGCCAAGCGAGTTTGATCATCTATCTTGTACTCTTCATAGAGATTAGGATCTTTAGTCGATAGGCAATCCAAGTAACCTAATGCTCCATGTGAGTCAATTTTCAACTTCTGTCCATTTCTTATTTTTGCCACTTTGTTGTACACGTCCCTTAGTTGAAAAGGAAAATTTTCATACCCACCTGATTTAAGTTTCGTTATAGAAGAGGAAGTTTTGATCCCAACTTTGTGCATAATCATTACTTGGGCAGCTATTGCTTCTAGAATGTTGTGGTGTGAATGTAAGAATTGCATTTATGAGAATATTTTCAATTCATGATTATGAATAGGTACAAATTCCTTAGCCCTCCAAAGGTTTGTCTCTTTCATTCGATGCAATTGAATTGCAGCTTGACATCCAGTTCGAGTAACTTCCTTTGCAAGCTTATTTTGGTTTGGCAAGTTGAGAAATTTGTCTCTTTGAACCTTTTTTGGAACAAACCCACCAATGCATGCTAATAACCCCATCCCTCTTTTTTCCATCAACAATCCTTCTACTAAATCCTCTCCACATGGAATAAGTCCGGTAGAAAGTTTCACGTTTATTTAGAGAATCAATCTCCTTCCCTAAAATATCAATAGTACCTATTTCAGCTTGGTTTAGTTAGTTGAAGGTTGTTTAGTATTTCTTCTCACTCCGGGTTGGAGGAATATCAATGCCCGCCATCCCTAGTTCCATGAGAATAGTAAAATTAATTATTCATAATTAAGAAGATGCATTTGACAATGAAATGTGGTATTTTTCACGCAATGCTAGAAAATATGTAAGCAATAAGTGTATAAGGTAGTGAATGAGAACTTTTATATGTCTAGGTTTTTTTTCATAGATTATAGACATTGATTTAGATAATACTACTTTTCCTAACTCTTTGGTGAAAGATTACAAAGATGAATAATAGTGTATCAAAACAAAGGAAGTCCACACCACATAAATTAGCTCATGGCAGTTCATGGCAAGCTCAAAGGATGAAATACATACCTTTAAAAGCGTGGTGAGAAAGGCTCAGCAATGCTAGACTCTTCATGGAATCCCATATGAAAACCTTAGCTAGTTTCATCAATATACGGGCAAGAAACCAGTGGTTTCCCCTGCACTTTCTCAACACTGGAACAAGCATCTGCATGTATGATCTTAGCTATATTATGATAGGTTCCATTGTACAATAAACCATATATAACCAAACAGCTTAATTTAAGTTAAACAAGATAATTACATATTCTATGGTCGCCAAATCTGCTATAATGCCCCGACAAATTCTAAGACCTCAAACCATTAAAAACTACAATTACATAGCTACTATTTTGGAATACATGCATAAAATAATAGAACTTCATTATAAAAATCAAAAATGCGCGATCCCATTGTTATTACATAAAAACATAAAGAAGACATAAACCTTTAATTATTTGTTCAAATACTAAATGCGGAAAATAAATACATAATTTGAAAACACTCAAAAATATAAACTTCATCCTCGATCTTCCAGCAGTCCATTCATTCCATCCTCTCCCAATACACATGCCAAAGCTGCCATGAATCCATCCCACCTTCCAAGCTTATTTTCCTGCACCATCTAAAATAAAAGGAATGAGCCTAATGCCCAGCAAGGAAAATATACTACAACATAACATAAACCATAAGACTTAAAACATATGACGTAAAAACGTAAATCATAAAAATATAGGACCACAATATTAATGGTCATTAACTCATTACCGTAGTATGTGATAAAACCATCTAGGTCCTCTGTCTACTAATCGAGGTAGGTTAGATCACAAAATAGTATATGATAAATAATCTAAGTCCTCTATCTACTAATCGAGGTAGGTTTAATCATAACTCTAGTCTACGATAATGATAAAAATCTTGGGATTCATTTGCTATCTAAGAAACTATATTTCCCAAGTGACTATTGTTGGTTTTTATAGATCAAATCAGAGATTATACACAGCGAAACAACAATCAAAATTGTTAATTTAACCCCACAAGATTTCTAGATCTACTTCTTCACATACATATATATATATATATTGAATCAAAGAGATGAATGGAAAATTACCTCAAGTCCTTCCTTGCTGCTATCTTTTTGTACGGAAAAAAATCCTTGAGATCTCACACCAGGATCTTCCAAAATGTTCTCAACACACAAAGAACGAGTGTGGGCTCGCTATACAAAACAATAGGCAAAATCTATTTATCAGATGCTCTCAACACATGAAATCTAATAAAGTTTGGAACTAAGTTTGTGAAGAATAGTGACCTATGCTTGTATCACTGTTCTCTTTCTCTCAGGGAGATTTCACGATATATTTTCTATCTCTAAAAGTATCGCTCTGAAAAACTGATCTTCTATATTTAATATATCCAATATATTATTAATAAAATACTAGTTATTTAAAACAATTTAAAAATAACTAATCACTTATCAGATTTTGTTTAAATAATAATATTTTAATCATATTACAATATCTCATTATTTATTTAATATTTAATAACTAAAATTGTGGAACAAAGAAACTTCTAGAAGCTTCTTGTGCATGTAGCACAGTGACTGTGCACTGTGCTACACGTGTACCACATGCCAAGGAAGGCATGTGATTTTTCTTAATTTTTATTATTATTTAAATACCAAAAATTCCAAAAATTAATTCAAAATTAATTCTATTTTTTCTAAATCAAATAATTAATTAATTACACATAATTATACAATAATTATGTTTAGTGCATAGACAAATATTTTACTTATCAAATAAGTCTTTTTGCCCATTTTTGTATTTATCTTTGTCAGTGTTTGTTTGAGCCATTTCGGGGACCATGGACCTATAATATTAAGCTCCAATAAATTGAAACTAAATAATTAAACTCTTTAATTATAATAGTTAATTTATTAATTCTGATATTTCTCCACTATAAATTCATAATTGAACTCTTTATGTTATAGATATATTTTTACAGAAATCTTATTATAAGTTGTCCATTGATATAACTATCTTATAATAGTTCAACCCTCTAATTTATTAGTTCATAAATTAGAATAGAATAATTACCATTTTAACTTTCTAATTTACTTCTTATTCCTTAAGTACCATTAATACACTAGTGAATAATTAATCTATAATCTAATTATAGATTTGAGCTCAAAATCATTCAGTTCCAGAATCAACCCTTAAGGGAACTAATATATGATCTATTAGGAAAGATTAGATTACGTATTGTTGATACATGTTCCCAGCTGTTGACTGCGTTTTTAGCCAACGACGTGAGAACGTCAAATACGACGAACCTTCAAGAGAATGTAAACGACAACAGACGGTATAAACAAGAAAAGTAAATAACACAGAATTTTTATAGTGGTTCAGCCCCGATTGTCGGTAATAGCCTAATCCACTTAGAGTTGTGATTTATAAATCTATACTCAAGATCAGATGGACTATGCCAACTGAGTTTCTTCAGTATAAATTGTGAAAATACAAGAATTCTCTCTAATTTCAGCACTTTCTCTCTCTAGAATAGACAGACCCAATTTTATCTCTCTAGAAAGAATAAGCAGAAGGGACCCCTCTCTCATCTCATAAGCTCTCTATTTATAGAGATGGGATCCTCAACTGATATCCCCTTATAATAGGGATATTTTATTATATTTATTACATTTATATTACAAATAAACATTCAAAATTCAAAATGTAACAAACTCCCTATTTGTGGGAAGAATGAGAGATTCCCGCGCATGTTGTTGAAATTGTATCTGACTTAGTCTCCTCTAACTAGTTGGTCCACCTCCTACTCACTACCCATGCAAGTGCTGGTTAAACATGCATGGTGGTAGGATATGCATGGTGGTAGGACATGCTTTGGGTGGGCTGAACGTGCATGGTTCTCCTCGAACATGTACTCTCCTCCAGCATGCCATGTCCCTCCTTGAACCAATCTCCTTAGCTTCTCCTCGGACCAAGGTGGTCCGAGGCAACTTCCTTGGCACCTCACCTTGAACAACATTGAGGGAACCTCACCTTGGACAATATTGAGGGAACCTCACCTTGGACAATATTGAGGGAACCTCACCTTGGACAACATTGAGGCAACCTTCTTTAGCATCTCCCAAACATGTCCGATCGAACATTGTATAGACTTTCCTTATGAAAGTCTAAGTCTCCATTCTCTTGCATGAGACTCCTCCTCCTTAGCTATTTACCTTGGACACGTTCGAGCCAACACTTAGAAAACCTTGGGAGGCTTGCCTCCTACACACCCTTGGGGTCTCCTAGGACCACACCCTCCTTGGGGTCTCCTAGGACCACATCCTCCTTGGAGTCTCCTAGGACCACTCCCCTTAGCTCTCCTAGGAGGCACTCTCCTAGATGCATTCTCCTTAGCCTCCTAGGATGCATTCTCCAATTTTTGGGTATAACACCAGCCATCCATGATATTAAATCTCCAAAACAAAAGTCATTAGCCTCATTCTATGAAGAGACCTTAACGAATAAATCAAAAGATTTAATAAACATGAACAAGAGTTCATGAACACTCAGGATTTAGGTTGATCTATAAATGATCATCAGTTATGATATGAATTACAAGTCTTTATTATTAAATGGTTTTTGGATAAAGACTTTTATTCATATCGGTGCATGTCATATATAATCATATTATATAAAGCACATTTACCGAGATGTCTTACCACATCAATAATCTGAATCTAGACTATTTGTATCAACATGATACTCAGTAAACCGTACTTACAACCCCAATTAAAAAATTCCATAACTTCAATTTGTTGTTGTTGACTATTTTTATTCATTCATGTGATCTTAATTCTCTCGTACTAATACAAAATCACATCCTCAATAATGAATATGGAATTTTTCTGATATTTACAAAATTATTCAAACAATAATTTAAGAATCTAAATATAACAATAATAGACCATTGTATTTATTTATTCATCAAAATAATAAATGTCTTTTACATGCTTCGTTCGTGCGAAGTCGACATGTTTTCCGTATCAACCTTTGGCGATGTATTGGCTCCTATAGCTGCGATATATCGACATACGCTGATATTTTAAACACGTCTTTACACATTTTTAGCACACTTGAAGTTTGTTAAAACAACTTTGACTGAATAAAACATGATCCTGACAGCTGCTGGAAGGTTCTAGAGCTTCTAGATCTATCTATTATTGATTTATTCATCTAAAAATCCTTAATAAAGATGCACGTGACAAGTGTCACGTTCTTAATAATTCTATCTAAACCTTAGGTTATAATAAATAATATTTCTAGGACCAGCGATATTAATCTCTTTTGGAATATATACATAAAATAATAGAACTTTATTATAAAAATCCAAAATACGAGATCCCATTGTTATTACATAAAGAAAACAATACCTTTATTTAATTGTTCAAATACTAAATGCGGAAATAAAACATAAATACATAATTAAAAAGGCTTGAAACAAAATGTCATCCTCGATCTTTCCCATCAGTCCATTCTTTTAGTCATCTCCCAATACAGATGCGAAAGTTGCCATGAATCTGTCCCGCCTTCGAAGCTTTATTTTTCTGCACCATCTAAAATAGAAGGAATTGAGTCTAATGCCCAATGAGGAAAATCTACTAAAACATATCATAAAACATAAGACTAAAAAACATAAATCATAAAAACGTATGACGTAAAAACGTAAATCATAAAAACATAGGACTACAATATTAATGGCCACTAACTCATTACCTTAGTATGTGATAGAAACCATCTAGGTCCTCTTGCTACTATTCGAGGTAGGTTTAAACACAATATAGTATATGATAAACCATCTAGGACCTCTTGCTACTATTCGAGTTAGGTTAAATCGTAACTATAATCTACGATAATGATAAAAATCTTGGGATTTTGCTTATTTGCTATCTAAGAAACTATATTTCCCAAGATACTACAACATAAAACATATACATATATATACATACATACACATAGCATATAAACATAATCATAACACATAAAATCTAACATATTTTCCTTACCTTGAGTGTGGAGAGAAAAAGAAAGAGAAGAGATCGATTGCTATAAAAAATGTCCAATCAACCTTAAATACAACATAAGATATTTATATTAGAGCCTTATAATAAAACTATACTTTCAAGAATTTTCTAAACCTCATAAAGTCATACCTTCAACCTTGAACCAAAATGATGAAATCCCGAGTCTTCTCTCTAATGTCTGTCTCCAACAACGACACCAAGAGTTTGGATACTTGGATAGATTTTGGCTATATATTGTCTTGATGGGGTTCAATATTTTTGGCTATAATATGGTTTAGAAAGGCAATAGTGTTTAAGGAAAAATAAAGAAAATAGAAGAAAAAGATCCGGAGCACTAAAAAGACTAATGTTTCAGCTATGGCTTTGTAGAGTGTTTATGGAAAAATGGAGAGAGCTTTTGGGACTACGGATTTTAATATGAGAGGTTTTTGAGAGTTTTTTGAGTGTGAGAAAAATGGTGAAGGATAAGTCTCTATTTAAAGGCTTCAAACCCCAACTCCCTTCGTTGATTTTCTCCACACTATTCAACTTAAATTTTAAAAAATAAAACCTTCTCTCCACTATATGGTTTTGGCCAGCCTAGTCTTACTCCCATCTTTTTGCTACATCATCTCCAAGTATGCCACATAGTCTCCATTTTGTTCAAACTTTAGTCAAAGTCCAAACTACTATCCTATATCTCTTAATTATGGACCCTTCTGTAGTGAAATTAACATAACTAGAGCTTTCAAAGTTAGATTTAGGATATTGTTATATTGTTGGATAGCTAATTCAATTATCTACAACTTTTTAGAAATATTATTTTTCCAAAATAGTAATATAAATAGGTCAAAACTAGGCCCGAAGTTACAGCACCCTAAAGTTATGAAAACTGCATTTACTTATCTAATTCTTCTTGGCACATAGTCACTTAATTCAAATAGATCTAATCTTTCCTATCTTTAAAATTAAAAAAAAAAATCAAATCCTTCCTATTTTTGAGCCAAG
This sequence comes from Humulus lupulus, assembly GCF_963169125.1. Lineage (NCBI taxonomy): Eukaryota > Viridiplantae > Streptophyta > Magnoliopsida > Rosales > Cannabaceae > Humulus > Humulus lupulus. The sequence continues at coordinate 53,121,770 of NC_084798.1, read as the reverse complement.
CCTAAGACTAAGTTATTTTGGTTTTCATTTTAATTCTAATACTTGGACTTAGTTTAATGCCACATGTTCACTTCTTAATACATCAAATAACATGTGCATTTAAATACTTAATAAAATTATACACTAATTTAATCATATGTTAAAATAATTATAATTATCCAAACTATAACTATTTCTAAGTCATAAAATCATAACTTAAATAATTTAAGCTTAAAGCAATCTTTATTCCATAACCCAAGTCATAACTAAATCTAACCTAATATCACATTCAAGGAACTTATAAGAAAATAACAACCTTGGTTATTACAGCTACAGCTACATCTGCATAGAATAGATTGGACCAGTCTTGTTCCATGGCGAACCTACATAAGGATTTTGACAATCCAAAATTGGTGTGCTAAGCAAATAGAAACATATATTTTTGTTGACGCGGTTTCTCGTCAACAGGTAATTATACGAATAAGTATGATGGATTAGTGCAAATTGGTAAACCGTAATATGAAAATAATCATAATTTAGACTTTGGGAAACTAATAGCAGTAGAAAGATGGTCTATCCTTTTCTTTTTAGGTTGTTCGAAGGTTAAAATCTCTCTAGTCCGCGAGTCCATATTATTGATATCTCTTGACTATTTTCTTACAAAGTGCCTTGTTACAAAAATCTCCCAACCCCTTGCACTACCTAGGGTCTTGGCATTTATAGGAAGATGATACCTGGGTAGGTATTGGGGTCATCCCGTGATCTCCTCATCCATCAAATCATTTATGTGACACTATTGATTAATTCCTAAACCTGGCAGTGAGGTGTGGTCTAGTCAATAGGTAAGGAGGGATAATGGGCCGCATGGCCCAAATCAGGCGTGGGATGTCTGAATACGCACATTTATACTGCATGTCTAAGAAATTAGGAATAGAATAGACACGTGATGTCTGATATATGCACATTTATATTGCGTGGCTGACTTTGCAAGAATTCAGGTGTCACATCTCTGCCGCATCACGAGCTTAATGTGGCACCAGCTCGTGACACTCAAATTGTTGACACGTTGCCTCTGAGTAGCAGTTACATCTCTAATCAGCTCGGGCTGGACAGATGGAGATCCGTAACAAACAGCTCAGGGTGAACGATTGACACGTGGCAGATCGAATTAGGCCCTTCTCTAGCTCACCGAAGCGCGCGGATATTTAGGGCGTACATTTTCCCCCCAAGCCCTGCTTGTGACCCATGACATTATTTGTGACCTTCACAGTGGGGGCTTTTAAGTTTCCCTTTCAACTCTTCATGTTCCGCCCACTGCGTGGGTATCGGACACGTGGAGCACCTCGGTTGGCGACTGTTCAGTTTCCGAGAATTGCATTAAATGGCCTAGCCTGCTTCCGGCCGTCGTTTCGCCTCTCGAGTTATGACCCTCGTATCTCGCATTAATTTGATCGAACGGTCCTCGTTTCTTTATGTCTCTTACGCATATATAAGGCTGGCCATCTTCCGTATTAGCCACCCTTCATTTGAAATTTTTTCCTCATTTTCTCTCCTTTTTAGTCTTATAAGCTTTTCTTCTTCCGGTTATCATCCCAGAAATCCCTACGTTCTCGTCACAAGAGTTTCTTCATCAGTCCAGCTTTAAGGACTCCACCAGGACTTCGATTCCTACGCTTTTTGTGACTTTCACACAGAAAATACATTGTAAGTCCTCTGCCTGTTGCATGTTTGGATCTTTCTGTTTCTCTATTAGGTAAACCTCTTTCTTAGTCTCACACTGTAGGTTGTTTTTGGCTGGTTTTTGGTGCATAGGTTTTGATCCTAGGCATATCGACTATTTGAGAACTTGTATAGGAATGCGATGTTTATGACAAGATAATTTCTGGGTAATTTTTCTGGGTAGCTTTAGGGAATGCCTGTTCGAAAAATGGAAGGTGAGAGGTTTCTAGGGTACAAAACTGGGTAGCTTAGGGGTCATGCTTCCTAGGCGGTTTTGCTTTTTAAAACTTTCCCTCCAAGGCAAGCACTATCCTGACCCTTCTGACACATAGATCCCGAGCAATCGGGGATCCGTTGGAAACGTGGGCGTGTGACCATGGCAACACATGGCTTCACGTATCGCCGGCTGAGATTACCTTAGCCCATGTTCGAAAATCATTTCTTCTCGCGCTATATTCTCTTTTCTATTTTTAGGTCGCCTATTTAAACTTTTCTTCGTTCTTATTTGTTAGGCGACCAGATGGGACCCAGAAAGAACATACACAAGTAAAGCCTGGCTGGCTCGTCGTCCCAGTAGTCCAGGAAGGGGAAAGAGATTGCTGTGGAGTCTCCCATCCCCATATTCGGTCCCACGGTGGAGAAGGAGGTCGAGGTGGGACCTGACGCTTTCTTCAAGGCAGAGAGGATGGTCTCAAAGATTACGACCCAAGGGAGGGTCAACAAGATCCTGTTGTCCCATAACATCGAAGTTGGGACAGGCGCTCTTGTGGCCCGACCTCCCCTCGAGGGCGAGAGGAGCTGCATGCCTCTTGATGAGGAGTTCGCAGCTTGGAGCGACGAACACCTCAAGGCTAGGGCCTTCCTACCTCTGGACCAGTACTTTGCGGATTTCCTGAATTACGTGAAGCTAGCCCCCTTCCAACTGCCCCCTAACTCCTACCATCTGCTGACGGGGCTGAGGTACCTATTTTTGAGGCATGAGTGGGAGGTCCCTACACCCGCAGACATCCTTTACTTCTTCTGCCTCAATGCCAGCCCGGACCAAAGGGGGCGAGGCGACGGGTTCTACTATTTGACCTGTTTTCCCAACTCTCCTACATTCATCGAGCTGCCCAGTGTAACATGTCGGCCTTGAGGGCATGTTACAAGCTAGGATGGTGTTCGATCAGATGCACACGCGAGGGTGTAGGCTGGTGAGCATGCTAATGCCTAGTTTGTACGACAGTGGCATTTTCATAAATATCTTCAATATTGCTCGGAAATGGACGGGACTTGGTAGGCTCCATATTGAAGGGTCAATGAACGCAATGGAATGATTAGATTAGGGAGATTCGGAGAATTGTCAAGCTGAGAGCCAAATATGTCTCCCAAGAAAAAATCATATATGTTCCTGGTAGAAGGCTAAAAGCTCATAAGGCTTTTTGTAGGGGGAGCACCTGGTGTTAGCTCTCCACCACCCCCTGGCGTAGGTGTGTCAAGTGAGCTGCTACTAGTTGGGAGAATTAGTAGGGCAAGCATATGAGGACCACGAGGGGACTCATATGTCTCCATGAGTAGGAGTACTCATGGACATTACCGGGCCGCCCCGGCAGTGCGTCAAAGTGTGCTGCCAGAGGTTTAAGGGTACGGTTCCCTTGGCTTTCCGGGATGCCGCTTGCATGGAACATGGCCCAAACCTTTGAGAGATGTCGTGGTGCGCCGTGGCCATGAATCTCGACACGAGATGGCACAGGAAGTCATTCGTGGGACTTGTTAGCATGCAAGCGTTGGAGGGTGCACTATGCTTGAGTAGGAAAGAAGTCTAGTGTGTGCTACTAGTCTGACAGCCAGTCTCGAGGGCCAGCCAACATGCATGATGGTATGGTGCCTTGAGGATTGGACCATGGACGTATGGGAGTCCTTGGTCTGTGATGTGAGCTAATCAGATAGTATCGAATGGGACATGATGGGAGGTGTTGGCACATCAGCTTGGTGTTGGCTCTTAGCCACATATGCTACCTTGACTTGCGAATGTCTGGGTGAGCATCGGTGTTGGGATTTGCCTTGCCATAGTGAGAACCTATGGACAGTGTGAACATCTTGGCTAGATAGCCTTGATGCATGATTACACTCCTAGATGCTTGAGAGCATAACTCAGCGAGAGTTGTTCGAGAGACAGAAGTGTGCAGAGGCACACGGTCGTGCGAAAAAATGTGCCCATTGTTATTCGAATGGTTGGAAGGCTAACCTTGGCTCAAAGGAGTCAAGGTGTCGCACGAGCATTTTTGCTGTCAAAATGTTTACCCGTGACACCCAGCCACCCCAACGACTTCAAGGACCAGTTCTTCATGTCGACGGGGTTTCGCAACTGTGAGTACCACTACTTCAACCATCCTCGTAAGTTCTTTCTATTCTCAGCTCACAAAATCACCATATTGCTTCATTTATTTTCACGTGTACTAACTTGAACATCATCGTGCAGCATTTTTGCGAGGACGTCCAAATCAGTGACCTTTGGGGGTCAGTACGATACCTTGGCGGGGCATCCACCAAGTGAGAAAGACTACCGCCAGCTCATATCTGATGAGATGATGCTGGCGTGTAAGCTAATTTATGCGAGCCAGACTCTGGCCTTGAGGAGGACGCGGGCTAACCACCTAGTAGCCCGCGAGCTAGTGCCTATCCCCGAGGGGGATGCCACAGACGGCGACGGCGACAAGCAGGACGAAGAAGATGAGGTGCCCCTCGTGTGATGAAGGCCGGCTCCCGAGGCTGGTCAGGGCCTCGACGTAGATCGGGTTCAATCGGGGGCAGCAGCCGGCCCCTCCAGCCACTAACATCGTCATCGTACATCATCATCGATGACGCAGACCTAAGGCTTGCTAGGTTTAACCCTAGCCAGCTTGTACATCGTCATCAAGATGACCCAACCCTACTACAGTGTGTAGATCAACTAGTGTTACGCCATGATATGGGTCGTCCTAGGGGAACCGTAGTAGTAGACAACACCTTGTCCTTTAGGTCGGCCTTTTTTGAGGAGTACGGGACCAACCTTAGGTCGTGGCCCTCCCTCCTGGAGGGTGTAGTCGCTCCAGGGCTTAGGCAATACGTAGAGGAGTCCAGTCCTAAGGCGGATCCGGACCCAGATCCCCCTCTTATCCGTGAAGTAATAAACTTAAGCTCCCCTATAGAAGCTCTGAGGCCGGAGGTCGTGGCAATAGATTCCTCCTCTAGCTCAGAGGGTAGGACGTTTTCAATACACCTTTAGATTTCTCTTTTAATAAAGTAACCTTACATGTATACTAACGTTCCTTTCTTTTTGTTTCAGGCGAGGAGATGGCTCAGCCCGGAGACAACGCCCTGCGATCCATCTTCCAGGGAGGGAATCCTCCCTCAGGACCGTTCGGGCCACTGGTCTTGAGACCCCGGCTGGCCAAGAAAACTCCTCCCTCTAGGACCACCTCCAAGTCTCCCGCCAAGGGGAGGGGCCAGGTCCTTGCAGACACAGAGAACATGCCCCCCACCTCCCCCGTGACCTCTAGCCCTTACTCAGGAACAGGAGGCATCAGCTGGAACCCCGCCAGTTCTTCCTCCCACCGTGCGCATCCCGGTTAATGCCCAGGCCCTGGAGAAAATCCCTGAGGCTTTCCGAGGGACGGTCTATGAGACCACGAGCTATACGGTGGAGGATTATTACAATGCCACCCCGTGGTACTTGAGGGAGATCGAGACGAGGAGCCCCAAGAATGTCATGGAGTCTTCGCTGGGGATGACCCTCACAGTAAGTTTACTTAGTTAAATTTCTTTGCTTTCTTCCCAGTGCATGCCTTATTATCTATGCCTTTGCAGGCAGCTTTGGATCTACACTGCAGCATAGCTCGCTCCAGGGCCAGGATTGATGAGTTCAGGGGCAAGCTCTAGATCGCTCAGGCCGCTCTCGCGTCTGCCCAACAGCAAGAGCAAAGTGCCAAGGTTTCCTTGACGGCTGCCAAAGAAAGCGAAACGGTTGTACAGGTCGCCTTGGCCACTGCGAAGACCGAGCTCGAGGAGGCCAAGACTAAGCAGTTGGAGGCCGAGGCCGCCACCGTGGCAGAGAGGGCATCTTCCAGCTCCTCCATGCTCTACCATTGCTGGGCCTTCAACCAGGATGGCGACTTCTCCTTCCTGGCGCCCGAGGTGTGGGAGCCATTCCTTGAGAAGTTCAAAGCCCGTCTTCAATAGGAGCCGCCTTCTGTGACTGGGGAGACTTCTGCTGCTGGCGAGCAAGAGACCAAGGGGGTGACCTCATCGGAGCGGCCTGGGGGGAGGGGGGGTGTCTAGTACTTTTGTATTTTTCATTTATTTTCCTGTAATAATTTACCACGAGGTTTTTCCTCCTCGAGACAATTGACTTCAGTTACCTTGAATTTCATCATTTATTTTTCTTTTTAATATGATGTGATTGGTAAAAACCTAGTTCGCGTTAGTTTATTGACTTTTCTTCAAAACTACAAAGCATCTCCAGTCAATTTTAACCAACTTCTATGTTTTAGGACCTGGTCGTGTCCATGACATTAATTTTTGAAAACTTAGTTCGCGTTAGTTTTATCGACACCTCGTGTTCTTTAGGAAAAACACTGAATCAATTTAACTAACTTCTAAGTTTCGGGACCTGGTCGTATCCAGGACATTTATTTAAAAATTTAGTTCCCGTTAGTTTTACCGACACCTCGTGCTCTTTAAGAAAAACATTGGTTAGTCAATTTAACTAACTTCTAAGTTTTGGGACCTGGTCGCATCCAGGACATTTATTTAAAAACTTAGTTCGTGTTAGTTTTACCGACACCTCGTGCTCTTTAGGAAAAACACCGGTTAGGTAATTTAACTAACTTCTAAGTTTTAGGACCTGGTCGTGTCCAGGACATTTATTTAAAAACTTAGTTCGCGTTAGTTTTATCGACACCTCGTGCTCTTTAGGAAAAATACTGGTTAATCAATTTAACTAACTTCTAAGTTTTAGGACCTAGTTATATCCAGGATATATGCCCCCCAAGTAAGCAGGAAGAGGTCTTTCTTGGTTACTTCGAACATGCTCTTTTAAGCCTACACGCACATGGAAACTTTCGACACAAAATATACTCCTCATTTTTTAATAAAACAGGGTGGCTTTTATAATTAAGCCTTACAAAAGCACAACTATTGATAATATTTCTTATAAGTGTATAGAGTTCCATGTCCATGGGACTGCTTCCCCATTGAGCCGAGCGAGCTTAAAGGTTCCTTCCTTCACGACCTCCATAATCTGATAGGGTCCTTCGCAGTTTGGTCCCAAAACTTCGCCCTTGGGATCCTTACCGGCTAAAAAGAGCCTTTGGAGCACCAGGTCGCCTACGTTAAACACGCGTTTCTTGACCCTTGAGTTAAAATACCAAGTGACTTTTTGTTGATAATGCGCGAGTTGCAGCTGCGAATCTTCTCGCTTTTCGTCAATTAGGTCGAGGGACGTGCTAAGCAATTTATCATTCTGGTCATGGTCAAATGCCCGGACTCTATGCAAGGCTATTTTTGTTTCGATAGGAAGGACGGCCTCGCTTCCAAAAGTCAGGGAGAAAGGAGTGTGCCCTGTCGAAGTTTGGTGTGAGGTCTGGTATGCCCACAGCACCTAGGGGAGCTGTTTAGACCAAACTTCCTTGGCTTCATCCAACCTCTTCTTAAGGCTCGCTTTTAGTGTCTTGTTCACAGCCTCGACCTGTCCATTAGCCTGGGGGTAGGCCACGGAGGAATTTTTTTTAATTATGTCGTGCCTCTCGCAGAATTTGGTGAAGAGGTCGTTATCGAACTGGGTTCCGTTATCCGACACGATCTTCTTTGGTAGTCCGAATCGGCTGACAACATTCTTAACCACAAAGTCAAGGACCCTCTTTGATGTAATCGTCGCCAGGGGCTCCGCTTCTGCCCATTTGGTGAAGTAGTCAATAGCCACCACTGCATAGCAAACTCCTCCTTTTCCCGTGGGCAGGGCACCAACTAAGTCAATTCCCCAGACCGCAAACGGCCACGGGGACGAGATCATTTTCAGCTCGACGGACGGAGTTCGGGCGATCGTGGCGAACCGCTGGCACTTGTCGAACTTTTGGATGTAAGAAATTGAGTCCTTCGATAGAGTGGGCCAAAAATATCCTTGCCTTAATATCTTCAAGGCTAGGTTTTGCCCCCAGCGTGATCTCCACAAAATCCCTCATGCGTCTCCTACATAATAGTTTTGGCTTCGCCTGGCAGAACACACCGCAGAAGTGGCAAAGAAAGACCACGCCGGTACAACGTCCCGTCTACCATTGCATACCTTGGAGCTTGGTAAAGTACCCTCCTCGCGTCGCTTCGCCCTTCAGGTAACTTTCCTGTAGTGAGGTACTCGACTATGGGAGTCATCCAGGTCGGCCTGGCATCGATCATCTCGACCTCTCTCGCGGTTTCCTCTATGCTTGGCATTTCCAAGAATTCCACCGGTACCAGGCCCAAGGTTTTGGCCTCCCTGGAGGTGGCGAGCTTCGCTAAGGCGTCATCATTGGCGTTGTGCTCCCAAGGTATCTGTTCAACTAGGTTGTACTCAAATGCGGACAACTGTTTCTTTACCTTGGCCAGGTTGGCCACCATCTTGGTTCCCCGCGCTTGGTATTCTCCTGATACCTGGTTTACCATGAGCTGCGACTCGCTATAGCACTAGATGGAGCTGGCCTTCAGCTTTTGGGCTACCCTTAGCCCAGCTAATAAAGCTTCGTACTCAGTCTCGTTGTTGGATGCTTCGAATCCGAACTGTAATGCGGAGTGGAAACGATGTCCCTCTGGGGATATCAGAATGACTCCAGCTCTGGACTCGTTCTCATTAGATGTATCGTCCACAAAGACTTTCCACAAGGCCCGTGCCGGTTCTTCCACTGGTTCCTCCTGGAATCCCGTGCACTCTGCCACGAAATCAGCCAGAGCTTGGCCTTTGATCATAGTTTGTGGCACGTATAGTATCTCGAATTGGCTGAGCTCGATAGCCCACTTCAAAAGATGCCCCGATGCCTCAAGTTTATGCAAAACCTGCCTTAAAGGTTGATTGGTTATGACGTGGATTGAATGGGATTGGAAATACAGCCTGAGCTTTCAGGAGGCTGTGATAAGGCAGAAAGCCATATTTTCCATCATTGGATATCAAGATTCAGCTCCGAGGAGCCTCTTGCTAATGTAGTAGACCGGCTTCTGAGATCGGTCCTCTTCACGAACTAGCACGGCGCTGGCTGCATCTTTCGTTATGGCTAGGTAAAGAAAAAGAGGCTCTCCTGCCGTTGGTTTAGATAACACGGGCGGTTCAGCTAAATGTGCTTTTAGGTCGAGGAAAGCGCGTTCACACTCGTCGGTCCATTCAAATTTTTATTTCCCCGGAGTAGGTTATAGAATGGCAAACACTTGTCGGCTGATTTGGAAATGAACCGGTTAAGGGTTGCCACCCTTCCTGTTAAACTTTAGACGTCTTTTCGCGACCGGGGTGATGGCATTTCGAGTAGCGACCTGATTTTATCGGGGTTCACCTCTATTCCTCTGGTGTTGACTATGAAGCCTAGAAATTTCCCCGACGCAACCCCGAAGGTACATTTCTGGGGATTCAGCCTCGTGTCGTACTGTCTTAAAATCTTAAAACATTCCTTCAGATCGGGGACATGGTTATCGGCAGTTTTTGACTTGACCAACATGTCGTCAACATACACTTCCATATTTTTCCCGATCTGATTAGCAAATATCCTATTGACCAATCTCTGATACGTGGCTCCCGCATTCTTCAGCCCGAAGGGCATGACCTTGTAACAGTAAACGTTAGTTAGGGTCATGAAGCTAGTGTGTTCTTGGTCCGCTGCATTCATGGCGATCTGGCTATAACCCGAGTATGCATCCATGAAGGACATAAGCTCGTGCCCCGTAATGGCATCCACTAATTGGTCAATTCTCAGCAAGGGGAAGCAATCTTTGGGGCAGGCTTTATTCAGATCAGAAAAGTCGATGCAGGTCCGCCACTTCCCGTTGGGCTTCGGGACCAAAATAGGATTGGCGACCCAGATCGGGTATTTTTCCTCGTGAATAAAGCCACACTTTAAAAGTTGAGCTACTTCCTCTTCTAGGGCCTCAGCTCGGGTCGTGCCCAGGCGCCTTTGTTTCTGGGACTTCGCAGGCACGTTTTTGTCCAAGGTGAGAGTGTGCATGATGACGCTTGGGCTAATCCCTATCTTGTCTTCATGAGACCAGGCAAACACATCTAGATTCTCTTGCAGAAATCTTAGCAGCTCCGCCTTTCTCTCATTACACAGGTTTTTTTCGAGCATTACCACCTTCAAGGGGTCTTTCGGATCGATGTTCACCCCTTCGAGTTCTTCGATGGCCTGAAGCTCGGATCTTTCTTTGCCTATCCTGGGGTCAATATCATAATTCAAGGTGATACCTTCCCCATTGGCTTCCTGAGGTTTTTCTATCTCAGGAATAGATCCTACTTCCTGAGATTCCTCATTTCCTCTTTGAATGGTCATCGTCTGCTGCCCGGGTTGTGATTTTCCCTTTACGGAAATGCTATAGCATTCCCTGGCAGTGAGTTGATCACCTCAGACCGTACATATCCCCATAGAGGAGGGGAATTTGACTGCGAGATGGCGGATAGAAGTTATAGCCTCAAATGCCATCAACGTAGGCCAGCCCAGAATAGCATTGTACGCGGTGGGACAATCGATAACCACGAACTCGAGGAGCTTTGAAACCGTTCGGGGTCCCTCCCCCAAGGTTATTACTAGCTCGATTGTGCCTATTGCAGCCGATCCTTCTCCGAAAATCCCATACAGCATCATGGAGGTGGCCTTCAGCTCGATTACGGACAATCCCATTTTCTCCAGCGTGGACCGGAACAGCAGGTTCACTGAACTCCCATTATCAACTAGTATCCTCCTAACTCTTCGGTTGGCGAGCTGGGCGGTTATGACTAGAGGATCGTTATGGGGGAACTGGACATGACCAGGGTCTTCCTCGGTAAAAATGATTGGTTGCCTCTCCAATCATTGTTGTTTGGGTAGATGCTGCTCTGCGACGAATTCCACTCCGTTATGAGCCTTCAACTCATTGACATATCTCTTCTGGGCACCTTTGGTCGTGGCAGCCAAATGGGGGCCTTCGAAGATTGTGCATATCTCTCCTCCTATTACAGAATGAGGGGTATCCTGACTTATCCGGGGCCCAGGCTGATTTACTGGAGCTTCCAGGGCTGGCTGACTAGTAGGAACCCAGTTCCGCGCATATTGAGCCAAAGGTCTGGCTCTGATGAGTGTCTCAATCTCATCCTTCAAATGCCTACAATCGTCAGTGTTGTGGCCAATGTCGTTGTGGAATCGACAGAACTTGGAAGGGCCACTCTTAGCCTTCTGGTGTTTCAAAGGCTACGGCTTTTTCCAGGGGTGGCAGGTAGAATTTGCTAGGAAAATATGTTCCCTAGTGTTTGTGAGCTCGGTATAGGTCGCTTAGACTGGCTTAAACTTTTCCACGGGCTTGTTCTTCTTCGGACCGTGCTGGCCGCCCTCGCTGCTCCCTTTTCTCTTGCCTCCACCCATTTGGTTATTCTGGGTAACAGTTTAAGTCATTTTTACAACATCTGTTACCACTCCAACGGGCTAATCAAGGGTTTCGCTGGTTCCTGCGACCGATGCTCGCGCCTCTTCCAGGTTTATCCATTCCTGGGCCATGTTCAGGAATTCATCCACAGTGCTGACACCTCTTCTCTGTATCTCTTTCCATAGCCTGCCTCCAACGAGGATTCTGGTCCTCAGGGCCACAAGCTTGGAACTATCGTCCACGTCCCTGGCTCGAGCTGCGGCATTTGCGAACCTGCTCAGGTAAGCTTTCAAAGGTTCCCCGGGCTGTTGCTTCACGTTCGCCAGGGTGTCAGCTTTGACGTGGGCAGCTTGAGAAGCTCGGAATGCCCTCTTGAAGTCGGTAGAAAAATTCTTTCACGAGCTGATGGAATGCTTTTTACACTGCTTGAACCACTGCCTAGCTGGCCCAATCAAAGTGGAAGGGAAAATCAAACACCTCAGCTCAAGGCCGATATTATGGGCCATCATCAGGGTATTGAACATACCCAAATGATTTGACGGGTCTCCGTCTCCATCGAATTTAGACAGGTGGGGCATCCGGAAACCCGGCGGGTACGTTGTGGCTGCTATGTTGGAGGCAAAAAGCTCAAGTTCGCCCCCCGAGTCATACTCATCCTTCTCCTTTTCTGACAAGAGCTTCTTCATTAGCTCCTCCATCTGAGCTAGACATTCTAGGGTCTGGTCCTTAATCCCTTGGTTGTTCTGGGGCTGTTCAACAGCTCCAGTTCCATTGTACGCATTAGGCGGGTTATTGTCCCTCCAAGCTTGAGCTTCGTTAGGTGGGACATTCCCACTATCATGTACTTCAGAAAGACCATCCTCTCGGCGAGCATGACTTCCATTTTTGGCCGAATTCCCCCTCTGTGAGTAGAGGCGATCTCGAAGGTCATTCCTTGAGGTGGCCCGAGGGCTTTGCGCCGAACTTAAGCGATTACGCAAGTCTCCATCGGATCTACCACTTTGGTGGCTCTCGGTCCAGTAGCTCCCATTGGAAAATCTTGGAGCCCACTGCTAGGGGTGAGGATCTGAGACCTCCTCACATGCTCGGGGGCGATGGGAAGGATCGGCGGGAGGAGGATTTCTTCTGCTGCTCCCATGTGTCAGAATGTCTCGAACTAGACGGGGAGGAGATGGGTATCTTATCGGTGACGAGGGATGCCTAACTGGCGAAGCGATCCTAGTCCAATCCAGGTGGATCAAATTAGCTCGCGGCCGTTCTACTCTACTGCCTCCACCATCCTGTGCCCGGTGGTCTGATCGCGACACGGGAGGGCTGGCCATAGTAGGTTGTCTATGCGAGCCTTCCCCGGATCTCCTCCGCGAGTTTCCACAAGCCCTTCTGGGCACGTTCGACGGTGGAGTCGAGCTAGGAGTTGAGGTTCTGACTGATCGGCTGAATTGCTGATTGGCCCTAGGAAACTCCTCAAACATAGCATCCTGGTTATGGTGTGACATGGGTGCAGAACTCGAGGTTGAGGCTCTGACTGGTTGACTAGGTCTGGGCCAATTATCCCTACGGGACTTGCAAGTCCCACTTTGGCTCTTTCCGACGTTAACGTCAGTTGTAAGAGGGGGTAGCCGGGCCAAGACTTCTTCGATTGGCTTACTTGCTCTGGATAGCTGACCCCTCAACTGTATGTTCTCCATCTTTATCGCCATCAGGTAACCCGGGTTCGGATTTGGCGGTCGGGGCGCTGAACTCCCGGTGTCGTCCTGGCCCATCGGCTGTTTTCCTGATCGTTACTGGACCTTGGGGTTTGGTTCATCGGATATGGCTGCATGGTGGGCCTCCTGCCCATCATGTTGATCCGCCTCGTTATTATGCCTCGACCGTGTAACCACCATGATCAGGTTTTTGTGATAGCACCAATCTAAATCCTCTCAATGAAAGCACCAAACTGTTGACATGGTTTTTCGCTAACAGGTAATTATACGAATAAGTAGGATGGATAAGTGCAAATTGGTAAATCATAATATGAAAAGAATCGTAATTTAGACTTTGGGAAACTAATAGCAGTAGAAATATGGTCACTCCATTTCTTCTTAGGTGGTTCGAAGGTTAAAATCCCTCTAGTCCACCAGTCGATATTATTGATATCTCTAGACTATTTTCTTACAAATTGCCTTGTTACAAAAATCTCCCAACCCCTTGCATTACCTAGGGTCTTGCCATTTATAGGAAGATGATACCTGGGTAGGTATTGGGGTCATCCTGTGATCTCCTCATCCATCAAATCATTTATGTGACACTATTGATTAATTCTTAAACGTGGCAGTGAGGTGTGGTCTAATCAATAGGTAAGGAGGGATAATGGGCCGCATGGCCCAAATCAAGCGTGGGATGTCTGAATACGCACGTTTATATTGCTTGTCCGAGAATTCAGGAATAGAATAGACACGTGATGTATGATATATGCACGTTTATATTGCGTGGTTGACTTTACAAGAATTTGGGTGTCAGATCTCTGCCACATCACGAGCTTAATGTGGCGCCAGCTAGTGACACTCAAACTGCTGACACGATGCCTCCGAGTAGCAGTTACCCCTCTAATCAGCTCGGGCTGGATATATGGAGATTTGTAACAAACAGCTCTGGGTGGACGATTGACACGTGGCAGATCGAATTAGGCTCTTCTCTAGCTCGCCGAAGCATGCGGATATTTAGGGCGTACAATTTTATTAGTAGCATAATCAACCACAAGGTCGGAATTAAAAAGAATACTTAGGGAATCGCATTATTACTAGGGTGTTCCAATTTTTCAAATTAGTTAAACTATGTTATTCACTTACCGATATTCTGCATGGCATAAACTAGTGAGTACAAACTCCATTCGGTGCCTTCCTACGCTCCCTCAAGGTCAGCATATGGGAGTAGCAGCTTATAACCTAGACAATAATTAAGTATTTTAAGGTACACTGGTATATTATACATTTTGTAGCGTCTCGGAATTTTACTTAGTAACAGTAGTAGCTTGAAGTATTTTATTTTTCGTGATTATTGGTTCAAGACGGGATATAGTTGGAAACTCGTAGAAATAGTTATGGATTTTATAAATTTCACCTATAGTTTAGAAATATTAATTTTAACATAAGGTTTGATTAATATAGTAGGTCCTAGAAATGATATTTATTATAACCTAAGGCTTAGATAGAGTAATTAAGAATGTGACACTTGTCACATGCATGTTTATTAAGGATTTTAGATGAATATATTAATAAAGGATGGATCTAGTAGGTCTAGAAACTTCCAGCAGTTGTTAGGATCACGTTTTATTCAGTCAAAGTTGTTTTAACAAACTTCAAGTGTGCTGAAATTGTGCAAAAGCGTATTTAGAATATCAGCTTATGTCGATATATCGCATCTATAGGGGCCGATATGTCGCCTAAGGTTGATACGGAAAACTCGTCGACTTCGCACGAACGAAAACACGAAGACTCGGGACTAAGGGGGAGGCGATATATCGCTTATAGGGGCGATATATTGGCTCCTTCAACATAGTTTGAAATTCCATGGAATCCGAATTAGAAACAGCCTCAATAACTTAGATTTGCTCCTTTACGTTTTTGACCGAGTTCAAGGGATATGTTGAACAGAAAATTCAAATTTATTCAATTATTATTCATTTATTTATTCTTTTTAAAAGGGGTTAGTTTCACTCCTTGAACTCTATATAAAGGACCTTGTACTCAGCCATTTCATCCATCATTCAAGCATTCTTCAGAGCCTCCAAGCTGCTAAGTTTATTCTAGAGAGAAAACACTAAGGTTTTGGGATTAAAAGCTTTACAATCTAAGCTTTTCTAAACACTTGGGAAGTAAGATAGAGTGACATTTCGGTATTGAGGTGTAAAAAAAAAGTTCTAGTCTATCCAAGGTATTCTATTCCTCAGGTTTAGTGCATTATAGTTCTTTTATTTCTTTCATTTTCTTCTGGATCCTAACTTGTTATTATGGCTTTTGATTAGGTTTTGAGTTTTTTGAAACTTAAGGTTTTCGGTAAGTTACTATCTTGATGGTTTAGATCTTCTTTTCATTTTCATTTCTTTAGAAAACTTATGGATCTTACTATTTGGTTTTAGGAGTTTTCAATCCCACTATTGTCTCCAATATCCTAGTTTTTGGAAAGGAAAATAGGTTAGATTTTATGTGTTATGATTATGTTTATATGTTATGTTATGTTATGTTTATATGTTATATGTATATATGTGTATGTTTATGAAATATAGTTGCTTAGTGTAGAGTCCAAGAACTTTACTTAGCTAGTTAGATAGTAGTATTATAGTATTTATAGTATTATCTTTATGACTGTGGATTTTTGGTTCAGACCGGGATTTATTTGGACACTCATAGTAGTACTTGTAGATTTTCTAAGTTTAACCTATAGTTTAAGAATATTAATTTTAACCTAAGGTTTGATTAATATGGCTGATATTAAGGATAATATTTATTATACTATAAGGTTTAGATAAGAACCAATAGGATTTTAAGCAGATGTTATGTATGGGTGATTAAAGGATTAAGTATTTTGAGGATTAAATTTAATAAGGGTAAAGTTTGAATGCTCTAAGGTCAGTCAGCAGCTTTGAATACGTTTGAGGGCTTAGTCAAGGCTGGTTACTCATTTTGAATTAAGCTAAAAATGTGTAATTTCGTGTTTAAATAATCAACGAATGCAGATATATCGCAGCTATAGGGGGCGATATATCGTAGCACGTAGATACGGAAAACACGAAACGATGCACATTTGCCTCGGGCATAATGGTCCAGGCGATATATCGCCTATAGGGGGCGATATATCGCCTCCTTCAGTATATTTTGAAACATTTTGAAATCATTTTCCATTCAGCCCTTCAACCTCTTGATAAGTCCAGCACCTTTTTGAACGAGTCTTCAGCCTCTGCTGAACGATAATTCAAATTATTTTCACCTAAAAAGCTATTATTTTTATTCAAGTAAAATTAAGATCCTTTCATTCCTAAACTCTATAAATAGGACCTAGTACCCAGCCATTATTCATCTTTTGCTCTAAGTTCAGAGGCTGCAAGTGCTAAGTGAGTGTGAGAGTGTAAAATCCATTCATCACCGATACACATTCTCTCAAGCATCCACGAATCTTTCCCGCCACTATAGCTATTTTCCTGCACATATAAACAAAAAGGAATGAGCCTAATGCCCAGCAAGGAAAATCTAACACATAGTTATCTTGATTAGCGGTCAGATGAATGATAAGTCCATCCCAGTCAGATGATTGATAAGTCTATCTCGGTCAGATGACTGATAAGTCCATCTCGGTTAGATGACTGATAAGTCTATCTCGGTCAGATGACTGATAAGTCCATCTCGGTCAGATGACTGATAAGTCCATCTTGGAGGTCCCATACCCTCCTAGCCATGTGACGTGTAGGTCACCTTAGCCTTTCTGGCTTTATATAACTAGCCATTAGACTAGACAAACGCTTTTAGTTTTCATCGAACTTGAGGTCGGTCCGGAATTTTTGCTTATGATGAGTCATTCAATGCAGATGGAGATTAGATCTAATCTTTATCAACTTGCATTAAACATGCTAAAACCGTCCTTGACTCATAAGTCAATGCCATACGACTAGTGCTCAAAACTACTTTCGAACTTGACTAGTAAGTCACAGCTTCATAGCTAGTTCTGACACCATTGTCGATTCTGACTAGTAAGTCAGTGCCATTCACAAGTAAGAAAGACTTGATAAGAATTTGATATGCAATCCATGTCCACATTTAAACACTCAACATGCCTCAATAATAACCATGCATGTCACATATGGGGTGCAGTTTTCTTACCTTTGGTTCGAGCGAAAAATAACAAATGAACGACCCTTGAGAACAATCGATCCTTTGATCCTTTAACAGTCACCTGGTCATAACCAAATATGGAATCCCATCAATAAAATAAATCATAAAAAGGTTTATAATCTAAAACCTCACTCCCGGGACCAATCTCGTGCTCTCGGGACTCCCAAACCACCCAAACGGGGTAGTGGAACCATCCCCCGAGCCCCCAAAGTCATCCCAAACCCTAAAAATAGGTTTTCTAGAAAAATGAACTAGCGTTGGGGCTCTGCTTGGTAGCGCTGGGGCGTTTCCCAAGTCAGAGAGAACCCCCAATTTCCCCTCTGCCTAGCGCTGGGGCACCACCTACATACCAAAAAATCTCTGGTCTTCTCCCCTGCGATTTTCCCAGAAAACCAAGCTTCAAAACCAATCCCAAACATCATTCAAACCTATATTTTAACCCCAAAACTTCATTCATACCACAACCTCATCAAAACCCAAGAAAACTTTCTCAAAAGCTTCCATTGATTCTCAACTAATCACCTCAAATTTCTCAACTGAAAACTTATTAGAAAACAGGGTATAACCAGAATTTCATGGCTGAATTCTTACCTCAAGCTTGAATTGAGTCCTCTTCAATGGTTGAACTAAAGTCTAGAACCTCAAGCCTTGATTCCCACACTTGAATCCTCAAACTTAGCTTAAAAATTCCAAAGGCTAAGAAGAGAAAATGATGAACGATTTGTAAGGAGGAGAATGTGAAGGGGATGATATGTTTTCTACAAATTCCACAGCCTTCTAGTGTGATATAATCCCCTGGTCAAATGACCATAATACCCCCAGGTTAAATAAAGTCCTTTAAAGTCTAGCAAGGGCAAAACTATCCTTTCTCCTCTATTACTGTTAATCATAATTAACGCCCTCCAATTCCATTTATTTCCAAAATTCTCAAATACCAATAAATCATATCCCATTATCCTTTAATTCCCGGTAGTGTTCTAATCCTCAAATTACCCCGAGACTCACCCTGAGCCCCGAAATTAACCCTGTTATGACCAGACCGAAAACTTGCATTCAAAGATCGTCTCATGCCGAATGGCTCAAAAAAATCCACATATAATGTGGTATCATTTGTTATTCACCCACATGCATGAAACTACACAATTAAGCCCTCAACGAGCCAAATTACCAAAATGCCCTTATAATAAAATGTGGACCCATATGCATGCATTTATCATCATATAATAATATAATTCACATAAACATGCATATAATCATTTAATGGCATAATAAATCAATTATGGCCCTCCCAGCCTCCTAATCAAGGTCCTAAACCTTATTAGAGATTTTGGGGCATTACAATTAAAACTACTAAGCATAACTACAAATTTGGAATACATGCATAAAATAATAAAACTTTATTATAAAAATCCAAAATACGTGATCCCATGTAGAGTCCAAGAACTTTACTTAGCTAGTTAGATAGTAGTAATAATAGTAATAGTTGTGGTATTTTTTATGACTATGGATTTTGGTTCAGACCGGGATTTAATTGGACACTCGTAGTAACACTTGTAGATTTTCTAACTTTAACCTATAGTTTAAGAATATTAATTTTAACCTAAGGTTTGATTAATATGACTGATATTGATGGTGATATTTATTATATTATAAGGTTTAGATAGACCCAATAAGATAGTTACACTTGTCATGTGTAGGTTTAATGATAATTAAGTATTTTTTAGGAATAAACTTATTAAGAGTAATATTTGAATATCTTAGGGTCTGTCATCAGCTTTGAAAACATTAGAGGACTTAGTCAAGGCTGTTTACAAAATTCAAATTAAGCTGAAAATGTGCAATTTCGTGTTTAAATATTCAGCGTATGCCGATATATCGCAGCTATAAGAGGCGATATATCGCAGCTATAAGGGGCGATATATCGCAGTACGGGGATACGAAAAACACGTAACTTCGCACGATCACCTCTTCGAGCCTCGGGCATACTGGCCCAGGCAATATATCGCCTACTAGGGGCGATATATCGGCTCTTTTGGTATATTTTTGAATTTTTTTGAAAACGTTCTCATTTAAATCTTTAACCTCTTGATAAGTCCAGCATCTTTCTGATCGACTCTTCAGCCTCTGCTGAACGATAATTCAAATATTTTTCACTTAAAAAGCCATTATTTTATTCAAGTTAAATGAAGATCTTTTCATTCTTGAACTCTATAAATAGGACCTAGTACCCAGCCATATTTTTATTCATCAAGCTAAGTTCAGAGGCTGCAAGTTGCTACGTTATATTTGAGAGCGTAAATACTTGGGTTGGGAATTATAAGCTTAATCATTATAAGCTTACCAAACACTTGGGAAGTAAGGTTTATAGCACATTTCGATTTGAGGTTTAGATCGGTCATAGAAGCATTTAAGGTATTCCAAACTCTAGTTCATTTTGGTATTGTTTTCCTTAAGTTCTTATAGTTTCTACTAAGCACCCTAACTTTATTCTTTATTTTTGGATAGGAAATCTAAGATCTTGAACATAAGATTTTCAGTAAGTATATTCTTGATGGTATAGTTCATCCATTCTTTTCATTCCTTTTTCTTCAGTATACTCACCCTTTCATTTATGGTTTTTAGGAGTGTTCCAAAGTCCCAAACCTGTTCTCATATCCTGGTACTTTTGGTAAGGAAAATAGGATAGGATTTTATATGTTATGTTATGTGTTATCTTATGATTTAAGTGTTATGTATATGTTATATGTTATATTATGTATGTTTGTAGACTTGGGCATATGACCTGTATAACTAACAAGCCCCAATAAATTATGGGCATATGACTTGCTTAGCTAGTAAGCCCCACAAATCTAATGGGCATATGACTTGTTTAGTTTATGGGACCCCAAGTAATAATGACCATTATAGTGTATGTGACATATGTTATGATACGTTTTAGTATATGTTGATATGAATATTATGTATATGATTTATGTGTTAGATTTTCCTTGCTGGGCATTAGGCTCATTCCTTTTTGTGTATATATGCAGGAAAATAGCTTTGGTGGTGGGAAAGGTTCTTGGAAGCTTGGGGATGTGTATTGAGGTGAGTCAATGGACCGAGAGTTCGATTCGAGGATGAAGTCTCTTTGATTATGGTTTTCTATGTATTTTTCCGCAATTGGTTGTAATAAGTTTTAATTAATTTTTTATTATGTCCAAGTTATGTTTTGTTTCAAACAATGGGATCCCATATCCTACTTTAAATTTTATGTAGTTTAACATTTTGTTTTACAAGTTTTAATGAAGATTATGATTATTTCACGTGTAAGTTTTATTAAAAATTAATGTCTATGTATAGTAGTCATTAATGGTCCAAAGTCTAGAGTAGTTGGGTCATTACATCCCATTATTATTACATAAAATTATAAAGAAAAAAAACTTTAATTAATTGTTCAAATGCCGAATGCGGAAAAATAAATACATAAATTAAAGAGACTCAGAAATATAAACTTCATCCTCGATCTTTTCCAGTAGTCCATTCATTCAGTCCTCTCCCAATACACATGCCAAAGCTGCCATGAATCCATCCCGCTCTCCAAGCTTATTTTCCTACACCATCTAAAATAAAAATGAATGAGCCTAATTCCCAGCAAGGAAAATCTACTAAGACATATCATAAAACATAAGACTAAAACATAAATCATAAATCATAAGACGTATGACGTACAAACGTAAATCATAAAACATAGAACTACAATATTAATGGCCATTAACTCATTATCGTAGTATGTGATAAAAACCATCTAGGTCCTCTTGCTACTACTCGAGGTAGGTTTAAACACAATATAGTATATGACAAACCATCTGGTCCTCTTGCTACTAATCAAGATAGGTTAAATCATAACTATAATCTACGATAATGATAAAAATCTTGGGATTTTTTTATTTGCTATCTAAGTGTACACTCTCAAGATAACTATGTGTTAGATTTTCCTTGCTGGGCATTAGGCTCATTCCTTTTTGTTTATATGTGCAGGAAAATAGCTATAGTGGCGGTAAGATTCGTGGATGCTTGGGGAATGTGTATCGGTGATGAATGGATTCAAGGAGTCGAGAGTTCGATTTCGAGGATGTAGTCTTTTATTTATGGTTTATGTGTAATTTTTCCGCACTTGTTATGTAATCCTTTTTATTTTAAATTATGCTATGTTTTGTTTTTAAAACAATGGGATCCCATATCCTGCCTTGAGTTATGTAAGTTTTAACATTGGTTTTTTTTACAAGTTTTTAATAAAGTTATGGTATTTTCGAAAAATGTAAGTTTTACTAAGGATTTGTATGTATAGTTTCGTTAATGGTCCAAAAGTCTAGAGTAGTTGGGTCATTACACTTCATGCACAAATGCAATTAATCTGAAATCTTCCGCGCTGGCTCTAAAAATCAAAGAAAAAGGCCCCGCAGTGTTACCCTTGGAGATCATAAATTTCTTATGCCACTTTTGGTATGTTGGTGAGAAAATGTGACCCCGTCTGACATCATTGATATCTTGCATAGTTCAGTCAATAGTAGAATCTGGTCTATTGCCATCCAAAGTATCAACTTCTTCTTCGATACAAATTTTAGTTGTAGCAATGGGAGTAGAGTCTTCATTCTTCTTGACAATTTTAGTTATATCCTCTGCATTTCGCCCTTTATCATTAGATGTGTCACCCTCAGCCATCTCCTTAGCTTTAGAAGTAATATAAGCCTATGAAGCAATCTCAGTGGTTTCCACCTGTAGTGTCCCATAATTTTTACTTAGCTAGATAGTAGTAGTAGTTAGTATTATTTTGTAGTATGTTAGTTTCTGTCGATTTTGGTTCAAGCCGAGACTTAGTTGGAAACTCATAGCAATTGTTATTGATTTTATAAGTTTAACCTATAGTTTAGAAATATTAATTATAACATAAGGTTTGATTGATAATGTTGGTTCTAGAAATATTATCTATTATAACCTAAGGTTTAGATAGAATTATTAAGAACGTGACTGTTATCACAAGCATGAGTATTAAGGATTTAAGTATTTTTTATGAATAGTTTAATTAAAAGAAAGATGTAGAAGCTCTAGACACTTCCAGAAGTTGGTAGGATTATGTTTTACTCAGTCAAAGTTATTTTACTCAATTTCAAAATATCCTGAAAAGTGCAAAAACGTGTTTAAAATATTAGCGTATGCCGATATATCGTAGCTATAGGGGTAATAATCCTTTCATAATCCATCATTGGAACTCCAATCATTCACAAACCATCAATTTATAACAATTCATCCAGATATTCACTCACATGCACAGCAGTGCTAATAAGCACGCCTCAATAACATCATGCAATAGTCAAGGGCCAGGCCCTATCAGTATCTCATGCTCCCTATTCATCAAATAGATATCAACAATCATATCTCACTCAAATCATTTAGGCACATAATCATTTATACACAATTACCAAACCCTGAGTTGAGCTTGTCTCCTGCGGCGAATGTACATATCCAACCAGTCTTCAGGACCCATAAACCTAGGACGCTCTGATACCAAGTTGTAACGCCCTGGATAGCCAAGACCGTTACACTGTGTGTTTATAAAGTGCCAGACTTGCTAATCAAGTCATTTAATCCAAATCGTGTTACAGAAGCTATAAAGGAACTAGGGTTAAAAGTGTTATGGTCTCAAAGCCACGTTTTCATTAAGGAACGTTATTTGCTTACACGGGATCCCAAAAAAAAATACAAGTTTGAAGTTCGTTTACAAAATTTATAAGACTCAGATACAATAACCAGCCATACTAAGGCAAAACAAGCAATTAGGTAATCCCTGTCCTGGTCCACTTCTCGACCGTGGTGATCGAACAGCTGGCTATGTACATTTCACCTCGGAGCTCTCCACCTCAGGCTTGGTCTAGCTTGCTCTTGCCTTTACCTGCACCACGTAGCACCCGTGAGCCAAGGCCCAGCAAGAAAACACAACAACAACAGAGCATAAACAATTAGCAGACAAGTCAACATCTCACATTGCATCACATAGCTCAGCCTTATCATCAATCAGTATAATCACGTATTCCACATACTAGGCATATCAATTCATAACATGTACAGTTCACAAATGATAACTAGGGCTAGCGCCCTTAGGCCGCTCCCTCCGTTATCCCGTTGTCCTTGGCTACCAGTGGCCAATCCGCGCCCTATGCGCTAATATCATATACGACACTCTTAGAACGCTCTCACATGTCCCATGGCGTAATACCAACATTGACACGATACAACTCTCGGGAGCACTTAGTCCCATCACAATCATACAACCAGGTGCAGTTTTCTTACCTTTCAACTCATTGGCTTTGATCTCTCGACTCCTTGAGCACGATCCCCCTCAAGCCTTAGCGCTCACCTAAACACAACCATAACCAAAGTCATCATCAACCCTCAAGTCCAAAACCCTGCCCCGGGGCCAATCCCGAGCCCCCAGGAAGTCCTAGTTCCACCAAACAAGGTGGTGGAAACAAACCCCAAACCTTAGGTCAAAAACCCTTGCAAACAACCTCAAAATTCCCTTCAGAACGCAGGGTAGCGCTACAACGCTCTTGGGAGGGCGCTACAGTGCTACAAACAGAATCCAAAAACCCTTCAGCATAATGGCCTAGCGCTACAGTGCCCAAAGGCTAGCGCTGTAGCGCTAGTCACAGACAGACTAGCCTCAGTTTTTCTCTTCTGCGATTTTCTCGAACCAACCTCAACCAAAACTCTTCCAACTCTTACCCAAACTCAAAAACAACCTCATGACCACACTCCACTCATCCCAAGCACCCCAAACACCTAAAACCCAAGCACATGCACCCACAAACTCATAATTCACCATAGTCACTTCTAAGCTCTAAAACCCAGTAAAAACCAGTTGAACAACAAAGTTTAGAGTTTAGACTTTATACCTTTGTTAGGATTTCGACCACAAGGTTCCTCTAGACTCCCTTGGCTTGCTCCTCCTCAGCCTTAAGCTTGAATCCTAAAGTTCCATCCAATTCATCTTAAGCACCAAAGCTCAAAAACCAGAAACAAAAACTGAAGAACTCTAGATTCTTACCTCAAGTGCTGATGAATCCTTGCTTAACCTCTGCCAATTCCTCAATCTTAGACTAGGATCCTTGATGCTTAATTATCCCAGCTCTCCTCTGAGCTTAACTCCAGAAATCCTCAAGAAACAGGTGAAGGAAACATAAACCGACCTAGAGAACTCTCTCTGTTTTCCCTCCTTTCTTTTCCCTTCCTTTTCTTTCTTTTCCAGACTTCTCCAATATTCTACAAATCCCACTAACATAAAGCCTTGGTATTACTTAACTTCTGTAAGCCAAATGACCATTATGCCCTCCCTATTAAATCTAAACCCTTCAATCCACTTAAGGGCATTTCAGTCATTTCACCCCAATTCCTGCTATCTCCTCGAGTATCTCTAAAATGTCCCGCCTAATTCCCGACACCTAATTAATCATCGATAATATTCCTCAATGTCAAAATAGACTCCATTATATTCGCTAATTTCCCATTTATACCCCTAAACTCACCCCGAGCCGGGTATAAATCCCCGCCATGACTTTTCAGCTACTTTGCTCACTAGGATCGTCTCGAGTCACATATCACAGATATATCCACATAATAATGTGGTCTCGACAATTATCACATATATCAAAGCAGTTATGCCCATAATGGCCAAAATTACGATTATGCCCTTCCAACCTAATCAGGGCCTATATGCATACTAATATACATAGTCATGCATCTCAGATATTCAAGTAATCATATAACATGCTTTAAAACATAATCATGCATCTTAATCATTGAAACCACACATAATTCCCATTATGCCCTCCAGGCACACTAATCAAGGCCCTTAAGCCTTATTAGCGAATTTGGGTCATTACAGATATATTGCCTACGGAAGACACGAAAAACATGTCGACTTCGAACAAACGAACATACGGGGCTCGAGAAAATGGTCTAGGCGATATATCGCCTAGGGTTGTGTTCTTATGCAAACAGGGAAGGTTATTGCCTACGCATCACGTCAGTTGAAGGAATATGAGCAGCGATACCCCACACATGACTTAGAACTTGCAGTAGTGATTTTTGCACTGAAGGTTTAGTGGCACTACTTGTATGGTGAGAAGTGTGAGATATACACTGACCACAAGAGTTTAAAATACTACTTCACCCAGAAGGATCTGAACATGAGGCAAAGACGTTGGTTACAGCTAGTAAAGGATTATGATTGTGAGATCCTTTATCACCCTGGGAAGGCCAACATGGTAGCAGATGCCTTAAGCCTCCAAGACAGTTATATAGTGCCAGGAAAATATCAAGGGAGTTCGCTGACGATATGGCTAGAGCAGAAATTGAGTTAGTGGTGGGCCAGCTAGCCAACATCATCCTACAGACTACTCTTTTGGAGAGGATCAAGGAGAAGTTGGGGCAGATTAGAGGGGACGTCCTAGATGGAATTGCTAAGGACTATATGGTGTCAAGCATGGGCTTGTTGAGATACAAGGATCGGATATGCATTCCAATGGACACTGGGATTAGATGGGAGATTCTAGAAGAATCTCATACTACCCCTTATTCTCTACATCGAGGCACCACAAAGATGTACCAGGTTCTGAAAGTTTTATATTGGTAGCCTGGGATGAAGAGAGGTGTGACTGAGTATGTGGCAAGGTGCGACCTGTCAGCAGGTCAAGGCTGAGCATTAGAGGCCAGCAAGACTATTACAGCCTCTGGATATCCCAGAATGGAAGTGGGAGGACATCACGATGGATTTCATGGTAGGATTGCTCAGGACAGTGGGCCAGCATGATTCAATTTGGGTCATTTTTTATCGATATACGAAATCAGCTCATTTTCTACCAGTGGGGACAAATTACACAGTTGACCAGTAAGCAGGTCTCTATGTGAGAGAGGTAGTTCTATTTCATGGGACTCTGAGGTCTATCGTGTCTGATAGGGACCTTATCTTTATGTCCAAGTTTTAGGGAAGTTTACAGAGAGCGATGAGTACACAGCTGAAGTTAAATACAGCTTATCATCCTCAAACCGATGGTCAGTCTGAGAGGACTATCCATATATTGGAGGACATGCTGAGAGCATGTGTGTTGGACTTTGAAGGGTCCTGGAGTAAATATTTGCCTCTGATAGAGTTTTTCTATAACAATAGCTACCAGTCTACTATTGGAGTGGCACCTTGTTGCGTAAATTTAAGCAAATAAAATTGTGCAAGTGTACACAGACGGCAAACAAGTAATACAGTGATAAGTGAGTATCGTCTCCACATGGATTGGATATTAATCATGCAAATATCAATACTAAACAACTTGGGCCAAAACAAGTGATAAAGATTTAATTAAACCTAAAGACTACACAAAAAATTAAATGAAATAAACAAATGAACGAGAGAGAAAGACAATGAGGGCGAGCTAGAATAATTAATTCCTCCTAATTTATAAATCAGATGCTAATTCTGCAGTAATGTTGTGGCAAACTGAGAATAATTAATATAGAATTCCAATTTAGTTCATAGGCTTCCGTCGAAATCAAACGGTCCAAAGATTGCCTAAATCATGTCCTCGATTTAGTGTTGTCTAGGATTTCGCCTCAAGGGAACCACTGAGCAATTCTAGAAACTTAAGCTCTCCCAAAATCTAGCTAACTTTAAGGGTTCAAGAAATTATTGGTCAAGCTATGCACACAAAATTAGGATCCACACTATCATCAAGATTTTCCAAACTCCATTAACACTTGAGTACTATTAGCCTAGAACACAAAACAAGAGGCGAGGTGATGGATATGTGACATGAGTGCAGTTTTAAAAAAAAAAAAATTGGTCATCATCGAGCCCTAAGTTAAGCACTACTAATAGCAAAACAAAATCCTCTCAAAGACAACAAAAGCAACAAAAGAAAGACAATATCAAATTACACAAAGCAACAACACAACACAAAGTACAAACACAAAAAGAAATTACTCAAATTAACCAATACAACCAAAATGACCAAAACAACACACCACCATTTTCAAGAGGAGATATGGTTGTATTGCACATATTCTATGACCAAAGAGAAAATTAAAATTGTGAACAAAAACAACAACTCCAAAAAAAAAAAATTAACAAAGTCTTAAATTAAAAAATCCATCCAAAACTTCAAATAAAAACTAATTACAGACACATAAATTCACAAAACTAATCTAAATTAGAGAGTTAAGTTGAGAAATGCTCATTCAAGAAGATGGTGGTAGGATTGAGGGAATGGGTGCTTGTCTCCTGTTAGCTCTTGCTTTTGTAGCCGAGCTCAATAAAGGTCACAATAACACTTGAAAAAATAGGGAAAAATACCACAAGCAGACTCAGCAATGCTCAAACCAGAAAGTAGCCAAACAATCTCTGTATACTCGGAGTGAAGAAAGAGAGGAGGGTGCCATGGTGATGAAATACGTGGTTGGGTCCTATTTCCATGGGTACGACAGGTTAGGAGCAGAGCAGAGGGGATTTAGATTTTGGGATTGGGTGGTGGTCGGTGAGGTGGTCATGGTGGTGATGGGCTGAAAGTTTGGGAAAGGGGGCGACTAGGGCAAAGGTTCAAAGAGAAGATGAAGAGAGGGAACTATCGAGTTCCTACTTTGATTTTGTTTTTTTTATAAAAAACAAAATTCAAGTGATGTGTCGCCCAATAGGTGGTGACACATCATAGATCTCTCTGCCCAAAACCACCAAAATGCCCTGAACATGTTGTGCACTTAGCCCAAATTGCTGCAGCATTACTGCAACATTATAACCAAGAATTTCAGATTTTCTTTTCTTGTCTCCCCACCTTTTGGTTCACCTACCACACCTCCAAAACATTCCAAAACTCAATTTGGTCACTCCAAATCACTATCTTTCTTAACCTAACTCCTGCGCCATAAAATCAAACAACAATGACCAAGTGAAATAATAAAATCAAGAAAAATAAGGAAAATTAAAAACTATATATTTTTTTCTTTCTTGATATACAGTTAACAAAAACAAAAATATTGAATAAATGAAATGCAATGAACTTAACTAAATTACTAAATCAAAATTAAAAACAAAGCTTAGAAACTTGGGTTGCCTCCCAAGAAGCGCTTAATCTAAAGTCGTCGACTTGATTTTGTTGAAAATTGCTCATCAAAGAGTGGCTTTCACCTGTAGAGAGTGGCATATGCCCTCACACATGGGTCTTCATTGTGGACTCCCTCAAGCTTGGTGATATGGGAATTTGAATGGCTCATGAACTGAACCCGACTTGCTTTTGATGAGGGTGCATGATGGATGCCAAGGAACCATGCCAATGGTGGTGGAGGTGGTGGCGGCCAAAAAGTATCTTCATATGCATACTCTTCTATGACCATCAACTCTTTAAATTGGAGACCAAAGACTTGATTATCTTGGAAATTAATTTTCTTTATCTTTTCTTCTCTACTTTGGATTGAAGTGGGCTCATTTTGTCTTTCAAAATTTTCCAAAAGCATCTCCAAATCTTCACCATTTCTCAAAATGACCTCCACACTTTATTCTTTCCCCCTTGAATTTCCCATATCACTAAGCACATCATTGTGGGGTCTATTACATAACTCATTGGCCAATAGCTCAACTTGATTCTCCAAATTCCTCAAAGATGTAGCTTGTCTTTGAATGAAGGAATCATTTTTAGCCATAAACTCCATCGTCAACACCTCCAACGAACTTGAGTGATCAACTTACTGAGGTTCTTCTATGATGAAGTTTTGAAAATCCTCCAATGTCTCCCACCATGGTTCTTGAGTGCTATCTTCAGATGTAGGCTCCATATAGCTAAAAATGTTTTCCCAAACTTGGTTAGTTGTTTGGGAATTCCAACAACAATAATAGTATTCCACCATGTCTTCCAACATCCAATAGGCTTCATCGATTGATACTTGGTAGAAATTGGTGGTACCATCTCCTTTTTCTACCCATTCTCTTGTTGTGGCATTCATCCCATTGAAAAAGACTTCAAATTGACACTCTCTAGAAAAACCATGGTGAGGAAACCACATTAGCAACTCCTTGTATCTCCACCATGCTCTATGTAAAGGCTCCGAGTCATGTTGAACAAAGTTAATAAGAACTTTCCGATGAGACATCTCAAGTACCTCTCAAAAGGACCAAACAAACAAAAGCGTAAAATAGAACAAGGAAAAACAAAAATAAACAAGTGAAAAATAAGAAAGAAAATTGAAAAGCAATTGATTTTAACGAAAAAAAAATCACTAAATCGATCCCTGACAACGGCGCCAAAAACTTGTTGCGTAAATTTAAGCAAATAAAATTGTTCAAGTGTACACAGTCGGCAAACAAGTAATACAGTGATAAGTGAGTATCGTCTCCAGAGGGATTGGATTAGTAATAAATCATTCAAAAATCAATACTAAACAACTTGGACCAAAACAAGTGATAAAGATTTAATTAAACCTAAAGACTACACAAAAAAGTAAATGAAATAAACAAATGAACGAGAGAGCAAGACAATGATGTTGAGCTAGAATAATTAATTCCTCCTAAAATATAAATTTGATGCTAAAGTTGCAGTAAAGTTGTGGCAAACTGGGAATAATTAATCGAAATCACTATGGTATCAATTATATAATTAAACTTGTTGGGGTTTTATGCCCTAATTAAAACTCAAATTCTTTGTAATCTCATTTTATTATCAATAAAAAAATAGATATCATTTTTTGACTTGGTCAATCACTTTGCTCACATGTTTTATTTTCATGATTATTTGTTTAATATAAACTTCTATTAAATCCCGAGCATATAGCTAATCTTATTTATAGTGACGTCATCACAGTGGAATATAAATATGATTATATGTTCAAAATAAGTTAGTCCTAAGATTAGTCAGTGCACAGGATTTACACTGACTTGCCAATCTACGATATGATCTACTTACACATTACAGTGTTATGTTCTTTCCAGAACATTAGCAAAGTAGATAAGATCGGATGTATTTGTTACATCGGACTAGATCGATATTGACAGTTGATTAGATAAGTAAACATACCGTTATTATCTATTCTAGTCATATCATATAGTTGGCCATAGGTCAATTCAATCTCAATTCTGAGTGGTTAGTATTCTAACTGATTGTATTATTTGAGTTCTTTGACTTGTTCGTTACTAGCTTACCCTACGGACTAGCCCATACTTACATCTTGGGAACTCGGTAGTATAATTGAGTGGGAGTGCTAATCATAGATATGAACATCTATAGCTTCTGATGAAGAAGTGAAACGATGGTTTCCTTTTAGTTTGGATCAAGGTGTTAAATGATAGAGATCTCATTTCAGTAATTAAATTAGTTTACTGAAATATCATTTACAAGGAACTAAGTGTTTTAAGGATAAAATACAATGAGGGGTAAAACGGTATTTTAGTCCTATCTCATTGTAGACCGTGTATAGAGGATTGAGTGACAATTATGGTTGTAACAATGGATAATTAATAGCGTATCTATATTTGTTATAGAGTGTTCTATGAATTCAAGAGTGCAATTCCAAGTCTATAGTGGAGGCACGAGGAATTAATAAGTTAGTAAAAATTTATTTGTTAGATTTATGATAACTTATTGGAGCTTGATCTCATAGGCCCATGGTCCCCATTTTACCTTGGATAAAATCATCTAGATAGTCTCAATTAATTGATTTAATCATCAATTAGAATTATCAAAGTTGACTAGGTCAATTTTGGATAGTTTCACAAAGTTGTGTAATTTTGAGAAGAAAAGAGAAATTATGGCAGATTTATTAATTAAGATAAATTGGTATCTAAATTAATAAATAAGTTTAAATCAAGATTCAAATTATAAATAATTAATTTGATAAAGGATTTAATTAATTAAATCAATAGAAAATAACACAGGCCTTGATTTTAAGTCCAATGGGCTTATAATCAAATGGGAAATTTCACTGGCCTATAGCCCATGATAATTTCGACCTAGGGCTTCAAAATGGCTGTTATTTTATTTATTTTTTAATTAAATTAAATGGCCTAATTGAGTCTATAAAATGAGTGCTTAGAGAGAAGTCAAAACATAAGTCATAAGTCAAATTTTCTGATAGTTTTAGATTCTCTCTAAACACAAGTCCTTTTCTAAGCCTCTTTGTTATTTTCTCTTCTTCTCTCTATATCTATCTCATGTGTTGAGAATTTTCTAATAGGGCTTAGGGCCTTGATTAGTGGGCCTAGAGGGTAATAAATGAATTAATATGTTGATATGTGAATTTATGTGAATAAATGATAATGATGCATGTTTAGTTGAGTTAAATGTGCATGTGGGCCCCGTCTGGATATTAGGGGTATAAATGTGATAAATGTTGTATATATGTGATATATTTGTGCAGCACGATCCGAGACAGTCCTGGGGAGCGGTTAGCCAGAAAGTCACAACGGGGTTGAGAATCTGACTCTGGGCGAGTCGAGGGGTACTTTGGGTATTAGTTGTATTATGGGGTTATCGAGTTATGGAAATAAATATTTGGAGATATATTTGAGGTTAGAATGTCTAGGAGGGAATATTGGGGAAATTTACCATTTTGCCCTCGGGGACGTTTTTGGCACCCCGAGCCTTGAGGTAACCTTAAAGCTTAAGCTGAATAAAACAAAACTTGAAATTGTTTAGAATACTTAGAAACCGACTTATATCTCAGCTGAAGATAGTATCAAAATTCCCTCATCTCTACTCTCAAAGATAAACTCAAGGAAATAGGCAAGGGAAGGAAGATAGTCAAGAACTAAGGATTGGAGCTGAGCTTAGGAGACTCTAACCAGGAAACCAGGGCTTGGAGGTTGAGGAATTGAAGCTGGAACTTAGGGGAAACAACTCTGAATCAAAACTCAGCAAGGGTAAGCTCTGACTATGGGAATTATGCTTGAATTTCAGCTATGTTCTTAGGTTATGCATGTGAGTAGAATTTGATCTGTTCTTAGGTATTTTAGTTGAGTTTTTGGAGCAGGCTTTGATGGGTTTTGACGTTGAAACTGGCTAGAAACTTTGTGTTGATTATCTGGAACAGTTAGCTTGGTTATAGGATGAATTAGGTTGAGGAAAAATGTAGGAAAAGATGAAGATTTCTGGGTTTGGAGGCTAGGGCTGCAGCCCTAGGAGGGGCGCACCGCGACCCGTGTGCGCGCACGGCCATGGGAGGCCGAGATGCTTGAGGCGCGCTGCGGCGCTTGGTGATGTGCGTTGTGGCCCGTGTGGGTTACAGATTGGTGCTAGCCTCTGTTGAGAGGCTAGCCGCAGCGCTTGTGGGTAGGGCCGCGGCTCTTAGTGCCAGTTTGTGTTTTTAAGGGTGTTTAGGCTTGGGAACTCAATGGTTAAGGCTCAGGATGGATTCTATCACCCGGATTGATAGAATTTCAGGTCCCGGAGGCTAGAGATATGGCTCAAAGTTATTTAATGGATTAGAACTTGATGGATGAATATTGTTAGTGTGTTGTGACTAGGGTTTCGGCGAGGCTCGAGTTAGAGGACTGTTCTTGGGATATTAGTGCTCGGAGAGCCCGGGACTCAGGTAAGAAAACCCTTGTTCCCATAGAGCTTTTATGCAGGGCTGAGCCCAATGTGTTTGAATTGCAGGGCGTAGCCCTTTGCTTGAATTTGCTAGTATTTTGTACTTGTTTATTATACTATGGATGCAATTATGTGAACAATCGGCGAGAGCCGGGAACAGTGTAGGCCGAGGTCGGCAGGGGCCGAGAACGGCAAAGGGCCAGAAACGACGTTAGGCACGTTGAGTGCAAGGCCGAGTACGGCAAGGGGCCGGGAGCAGCGTTGAGCACGTGGAGTGCGAGTTGCCAGGGCGAGTCCCTAAAGGATACCTGGGATATCCTCATGGTGTGGACTACGAACCCAGAGCCTGGTAGAGCATCTGGGACGGCTAGGCCGTATGTGTTTAGCCTATTGATGGCCAGTTTATGTACTTGGTGTATGTTTTGCATATGTGATCTGTTTGTGGGTTTTCTTGCTAGGCTTCGGCTCACAGATGCTCTGTGGTGCAGGTAAAGGCAAGGAGAAAGCCAACCAACCATTAGTGTAGCAGGCATGAAGCGACGTGTACATGTTTGGCCTGCCTGGCAGCCACAACCAGTGGATTTTGGGAAATGGTTGTAATTAAACCTAGTTTTTGTCGTTTAGTCGACTTGGTTCAATTTATATGTTGTAAATGTTTCTAAACTGTATTCTGGGATCCCAAGTGTTAAAATTTTATGATTTTCAATGAAATGGAATTATTTCTAAAGTTTCTACTCTGTTTATGGCTTAATTACACTATTTGACCTAAAACCTCGATTAGCGAGTTGAATGCACATTTTTAAACTCACTTCGTAGCGGCTCTAAGGAAGTAGGGCGTTACACAATACCCGACTCGGGGCAAGTCAAGGGGTATTTTAGGTATGTAGCATTAAAATCGAATTATCAGGTAATGGGAATGAATAATTGAGGATTTATTTGGAGTTAGTGAGATTATGAGGGAATATTGGGGATTTTGACCATTTTTCTCTCGGGGACGTGTTTGGTACCCCGAGCCTCAGGAATCAGCTTAAGTCGTTTAAGCCTCAAGGAAACAAAGCATAAACACACAAAAACACCTCACACTCTCATAACCGACTCTCTCTCTCTCAGTCCTTCTCTCTCAGCTTCCCTAAGTGTGTTCTTGAGAAGAATTAAGAAGATTTTGGTTGGAAACCAAGGAATTGAAGGCTGGGGTTAGAGTTCGGATAGCTTGTGGCTAGGGGATCACCATTCACAGCTGAGGTAATGTTTTAATCTATGCTTTTAACTTAATTTTGTTAGAGTTATTAGCTGTTCTAGAGGTGTTCTTGAGCCTTATAGCTCAAGAGTTGAATTGGGTGTTTTGATGAGTTTTGCATCTAGGTTTTAGTTGGGTTTTGTTGCTAGGAGGATAATAAAATTGTTATGATGATTGAAATATTGTTTAAGGGTGGAATTGGGGTGGTTTTGGTTGAGTTTGGCTGGAGAAAAATGGAGGAATTCTAGGTTCGCAGGGTCAAGTCACGGCTCTATTATTGAGGTGTCGCGACCCAACCGAACCCATGGCCCTTGGGGGCTTCTGTCTGGGAGGCGCGCCGCGACCCTCATGGGTAGGTCGCGACCCGTGTTCCATTTCTAGGGGAGGAAGGCCTCTGACTTGAGGGGCACGCCGCGACCCTTAAGGGCAGGTCGCGGCACGCCTTGGCTGTTTTGTCCATGGTGAGTTTTTAGTGACGGGAATCTTTTCCTTAGGGCTCAGGATCGATTCTACTACCCGGTTTAGTAGAATTTGAGGTCTCGGAGGTTAGGACTCAGTCTAGAAGCCTTTATTTGCTCGTTATTGATGGAATCCTATATTATAGTTGTGACAAGGTTATAGCTAGGGGCTCAGAACTGGGATCGTGCTTGAGGGTCGTTCTTATTTTACGCTATACTCGGACCTGAGGTATGAAAACTGCACCCAATATGTGATATATATATATGATTAGGGCTTGGCCTGACTGTTTATAATAATTATGAGTAGGGCTTGGGCCCTGAGAACAATTATGTTAAAGTTATCGCTTCACTGGTTCGTTAAATATACTTGAATATTCTATAGCTGCTTAAGTGTTACATGACTGTTCCCATGGTTTGCGTGGCTAGGGCTTAGCCCCATCAAATAAGCATGGTTATTATTATGATTACGATTACTTAATGATGTCATGTGATTAATATGTGTGCATGCTTGTATTTTTGAAGTATGCCTATCCATATCTGTTTCTATATCGATATTCAAATACCTAGTTCAGGGCTTAACTTATTAGTCAAGGACGGCAATAGCGCGTTGCATGCTGGTCGAAAGGCTTGGGCCTAAATCAGCAACATACTATTATGTTGGTCGACCCAATGATCGTTGGAAAACCAAAAGTGTTTGGCTAGCTCTATGGCTTGTTACCCAGGGCTAAAGGCGAGGGTTGTAGGTGACTCTATGGTCACATAGCTAGGGCATAAGGCCCCGAAGCTGACTCTATAGTCAATTGTTAAGGGCAGCAGACCTAGAATGGTCCAATGACCATTTATTTGTAACAGTATGTCTATATGAGTATGTTATTACTGTTGGACATGCTAGATAAATATTTGAAAATTTGTACATCCTGTTCATGCACATGTTTAAGTTTTCTTGGTGAGCCTTGGCTCACGGGTGCATTGTGGTGCAGGTAAGGGAAAAGGAAAGCTTGACCAACCATGAGTTGGAGAGCATCGGTGGCGGCTTGTACATATGTGGTTGTTTGTCCACCACAACCGAGGATATCTCAAAGGAACTAGGGTTGTAGCCCTGATTTTGCCGCTTAGGTTGGCCGGCTGTAATTTTGATGTATATACACCTTTTTTAAAAAGTTTGGTTGTAATATTTTGGGATCTTATGTGTGTATAAATTTTTAAAGTAAAAGTAAACAGTTCTTTTGACCAAAATTTTTAACCCTAACCCTTGACGTTAACCTTAGTTACACATTTATATCCAAATGACTTGATTAGCAAGTATGACACAATTTAAAGTACACAGTGTAACGGTTCATAATTAGGGGGGTGTTACACTAAGTTTTCAATTAATGTCATAAATAATGAAATCAAAAAATAAAGTTGAAAAACTCATTACCCATGGAAGCATTCTATACAATACTGTTGTAATACTAGCATCTGAAGCAAGTTAGGATACTAACACTGTAATGCTATCATCCCCAACCAAATAAACTAAAGAATCACAAATTATCAAGGAAAAGAAAGAAGAAAAAAAAGAGATAAAAACCATGCCTCTACGCGATCTAAAGCATCAACAAAAATAAAAAGTTTAAAAGTTTAGTTCGACAAAGAAATAACCCACAAATTAACCCTTTATAAAAAAAATTCCCAAATTTTTCGTCCGAATGAAAGCTTACCTTAACAAATATGGATAAATGCCTTGGCTATTCCTATCGCCTCACAAAGGAAGAAGAGAGAACCCCAAAAAAAAATCATTCTATAATGTGACCAGTTTTTTTTTCTGAGAATGTAAAAATGATGAGAGTTTGTATGTGAAGAAATGAAAAGGGCGGTTGCTCATATTCAAGTCACATTCGAGTACAATAACAAAAAAAAACTAACACACCAACTAAATGTTGTCACGTCACTAGTAATACAACTAGTTTACCTAATTTATACCCCTACCTTTTATTATTTCAAGTACAAAAAATACTATTATTTTATTAATATGATCTTTTACGTTTGGATCACAAAGTCAAAGGAGAGTCATCAAATCTAAGGGTTCTGAATGAGTGCGTGACCGGTCTAGCCAAAATAAGGGTCATAACATGTGTGTGTGCGTAAGTAAGCATTAAATAGATAAAAGGCACTATATACCACATGGTAATCATATTTAGGGGTGTTCGTAGTGCGGGCGATAAATTTTTTGCCAATTTATTAGACCGCACCACATATATGATTTGAGCAATTTTTTAAACTGCACATCATAGACCTCAAACCACATAAACCGCACCACAAAAATGTGGTGTGGTGCGGTGCGGTGTGGACGGTTTATACATATTACCAAATAATTTAACATTATAATTAATAAAGATTCATGTTTACCTAAAAATGGCTCCTGATGATGTGGCAAGAATTTCTTACGCGTGGTTGGCACGTGGCAGTTCTGAGTGAAGGGATCCTGTTCGATCATCGAACAAATAATTATTGGTTTGTCAAGTCTCGTGGTTAAGTACGACCAGTCTGGTCGCATACTCCCATTTACTTCCTTTGAAATACGCAATCTTGTAATAACTATATTCATTATATTTCCTTTTATTACCTTGATACGCTAATCTTAATTTTAATTAAGGCCCATTGGCCCATGTAATCCCCTTGAACCTATAAATAAAAAAGAAAGGGCTCAAGGAAGGGACTTTGAGGGGGAACTTTTAGTCTTTGTATTCAAAGTGAAAAGTATAGTGTGATTATCCACCGAAATTGTAATTCTCCTAAGACTGGTGAAACTCAAGAACCTTAGTTCTTTGATCACAGTATTGGGATTCAGTATCAATAAGAACACTAAGTGGACGTAGGTAATTACCACCTAGTTGGGGTCGAACTACTATAAATCACTTGTGTCACTTTCTTTCCATTTTGATTCTTTTCTTGATTTCCTTTTTGTTCTTTGTCAGTTATTTGACTCCATGTCGTTGACCAAATCAAGGGTCAACATTTTGGTGCTTTCATTGAGAGAGTAAAAAAAAAAATTCAAGAAGATCATATGGCGAAGACATCCAAGAGAATTGGGCAGACTTCTAGCGCTGCATCCACTCAGCCTCCTCCTCCAAATGTGGCTGAAAATGAGCCACACTTGGATTTTGAGGAGGAAGAAATGGATTCTGAGACGTTGAGGACAACACTAAGTGTGTTGCAAGACGAGTTGTCCAAGGGCCAATCAGGAGAATGCG
This sequence comes from Humulus lupulus, assembly GCF_963169125.1. NCBI lineage: Eukaryota > Viridiplantae > Streptophyta > Magnoliopsida > Rosales > Cannabaceae > Humulus > Humulus lupulus. Next base: position 53,084,093 of record NC_084798.1, on the reverse strand, counting down.
GCAGAGACCTTAGCGCTGCAACAGAGGGAGATTAAACATCAGCGTCAGGAGTTGAACGAGTGGCAGGCGGACATGGACCGTCGGTAGAGAGATTCCACGGCCACTCTTGAAGCAGCCATTCAGTTAGCTCGAGGACAAGTTACGACGGTCTCTCAACCAAATCAGCCACCAAATGCACGACCGTAGTGGGCCCCAAATCCAAGTCCTCCGCTCCAGCCAGCAAGCCCTCAAAGGCTGGAGCAACCGCCTGTTGCTCAGGAGGATGTCCCAATTCAGGATCCTGATCAATAGCCACCTTCTTAAGCTGGTCGCGGCAATCCCCAGCGCCAGAGGCAGAATAGGGCCAGGCAACCTCCCCGAAGCTCTAGACACCCAGAGGACGATGAGAAAAATCCACCGAGCAAGGGCAACGTCCTTCTGCTAATAGAAGGCACAATGAGTCAAGCTCTGCGGTCAGGGGCCCCCCATGGCATAATAATGCATGGGGACCCACCGACCAATGCAGGCCTCCCCCTGACGCTCGGGAGATGTCAGCTAGAGGAGGAAACAGCGTGACCAGCCGGTCGCACCATAGTCGGTCACAGTTTAGGGATGGGCATGACTATAATGAGGTCGATTCCAGCAGGAGGAATGCTGGTTGAGGGCGTGAGGAAAGAGGTGGAAACAAAAACCCCCCACTGAGAGAAAATAGGCCTGGGAGCCATAACACTGGGGGGCAACCCAGACAGCATAACATCTTTGATCTGCTATGTGCTAGTGAACAAAGGCACAAAGATGATGACCTGAGGGACGTGCTCAATGACAGGCGCGAGAGGCACGATGAGTACGCTCCTCCGACACCAGTCGCCCCAGCAATCCCAGACGCGGTTCAAGCTCAAAATGATGCTCTGAATCAGGAGGTACAGCAGTTGGTCGGGAGTTGGACATCCCACATTGAGTATGATCAGAGGAGAGGAACTCCCTTTGTAGAGAGAATTGTTGTGGCAGAAACCACCAGCAAGTTCAAGAAGCCAGTGTTGTCGAACTTCGATGGGTACGGGAGCCCAGTATCTCATGTAACCAAATTTGAGATACAGATGGATATTCAGAAGGTGTCGGATGATGCCTGCTACAAGATCTTCCCCACCACCCTATCCGGCACTGCTCAGGAGTGGTTCTTTAAGTTCCCTCCTACTAGTATAGTATCATGGGAAATGTTCGTAAAGGAATTTTATAGAAAATTCTACGCAGGTCATGTACACCCCACTGAGGCCAACCAGATGGTCGAGATACGCCAAAAGGAGGGAGAGCCCTTAAAGGAATACGTCCAGCATTTCATGCGAGCAGCGGCTGGAGCCAAAACAGTGGGCGATGAGGAAAACATGATGGCCCTAACTGCTGGGGTTAGGCGCCATTCTCCCCTCTAGAACAGCCTAAGAAATAATGGGGTAAAAAGTACCCAGGAGTTTCTTCATCGAGTTGATTGATACATTAAGCTCGAAGACACGATTGCCAACGAGGGGAAATCGCCTATGAAAGATAAGGACCAAAGGAAGATCCCACCAAAGCTGCCAACAGGTCAGATAAACCCAATGGCAATGGCAAAGGCAACGAAAATGGAACTGGTAAGAATGGTGGAAAAAGGGCGAACAATGAGCCATCAACGTCCGAAAACAAACGCCCCAAAGGCAATAGATATGAACCGAGATTCACCTACTATACAGCCCTTGTCGAGAGTAGATCAGAGGTCTACCAGGCGACCAGTGCCAATGTCTCGTATAAGCGACCAGCACCTATAAGGAAGGATATCTCCAAGAGAGATACAACAAAATTCTGTCGTTTTCACAACGACTATGGACATGACACCAATGAGTGTACCTAGTTGAAGGACGAGATTGAGCTCCTTTTCAGACAGGAACACCTAAGGAGGTATCTACGAGCCGCAAGAGGGTCCCAGCAAGAGGCTCAAGGAGGCAACAAGCAGGCACCTACACGCCAACGCTCGCCACCTTTACAGCCAGCTCCTGTGGCAAGTACGTTACTCACCATCTGTGGAGACCCACACCTTGCAGGAGATAGTGGGAAGGCAAGGGAGCGATACACTCGGACCTTATGCCATGACCAGGATATCGAGATGATGATTGTGGAGGATCGGGCACCTAAAAAAGCTCGAACAAAGGAGGAGTTGATTACCTTCTCTGAGGACGATGCCTAGCATGTCCGATTCCCACATTCAGATCCGCTGGTCGTGGACGTCCAGATTGTCAATATGATGGTTAAGAGGGTGTTGTTTTACACAGGGAGCTCAGTAAACATTTTGTACAAGTCTTCACTAGAGAGGATGAAGTTGTCCGTCAAGGGCCTAGAGTCGTGCAACCAAACCTTATATGGTTTTTCTGGCGAAGGGCTCGCATCGACATGGTCGATTAGGCTCCCAATTACAGCAGGAAATGCGCCTGCAAATAGGACATTACTCACTACTTTCATAGTAGTTGATTGTCCTTCTGCGTATAATGTTGTAATTGGGAGGCCTATTCTGGTCGACTTGCGAGCTGTAACCTCAGTCTGGCACCTTGCCATGAAATTCCCAACTGACGCAGGGGTAGGATGCGTATTGGGAAACCAACGAGAAGCGAGGGAGTGCTACAACGCCTCGATATCTAAGGCAAAGAAAGGTGGATCGAGGGAAAACGCCAGAAAAAGTTGCAAACGACCAATGAAGTGCAAGCCCAATCAGGTGATTGAGTCACCAAATAGGATGTTATCCAAAGTGAGGATAGAGATTTGGATCCTCGCTTTGGGGATTATGATGAAGAAGTGGGACCCATCGAGGACCTTGAAGAGGTCCAACTCGATGAAGCAGATCTGACCAGGGTTGTGAAATTCGGTAAAAACTTAGAGACAACAACCAAACAAAAACTAGTGGAATTTTTTAGGAAGAACCAAGAAGTCTTTGCCTGGTCGCATAAATACATGGTTGGGATAGACCCAATAGTTATCAGCCATGTCCTGAACATAGACAAAAGTTTTCCACCAGTACAACAGAAAAGAAGGCTGCTCGACAAAGACAAATCAAAAGCTCTGAAAGAAGAAGTCAAGAAGCTAAAGGAGAATGGATTCATCAGGGTAGTGTTTTATCCATCGTGGGTCTCTAATCCCATACTAGTTCCCAAGCCGAATGGCAAGTGGTGAACGTGCATGGATTTCACAGACCTTAATAAAGCCTACCCTAAAGATTGTTTCCCACTCCCTAGGATCGACCAGCTAGTCGATGCCACTGCAGAACACGAGATCTTATCATTCATGGATGCATACTCCGGGTACAATCAAATCAGTATGCATCCACTTGATGAGGATCACACTAGCTTTCGGACCGATACAGGGCTTTACTGTTACAAAATAATGCCCTTCGGTTTGAAAAACACTGATGCGACTTACCAGCGACTAGTCAATCACATGTTCAAGGAGATGATCGGTACAAACATGGAAGTATATGTTGATGACATGTTGGTTAAGTCGAAAAAGGCAGATGGATACATAGGGGAATTGCAAGAGTGCTTCAACGTCTTGAATAAATATCAGATGAAGCTGAATCCCCTCAAGTGTTCCTTCGGAGTTGGATCAGGGAAATTCTTGGGATTTATAGTAAACTCACGAGGAATTGAGGCCAATCCCGAGAAGATCAAAGCCCTGGTCGATATGAAATCGCCAACGAAGATCAAAGATGTTCAAAGTTTAACCGGAAGGATTGCTACTCTAAGTAGATTTATCTCGAAATCGACGAATAATTGCGTCCCATTTTTTAATCTAATTAGAGGCAACAAGAAGTTCGAATGGACGGAGGAGTGCGAGCAGGCTTTTCAAGCTTTAAAGATGAACATGTCACAGCCACCGATTCTATCAAAGTCGATTAATAAAGAAACTTTGTTCATCTACTTGGTGATCACAGAATACGCTGCTAGTGCTATTCTAGTAAGAGAGGAGGAGAATGTGCAGAAGGCCATGTATTATGTAAGCAAAAGGCTAATAGGAGCAAAACTGCGATATCCCCCTATTGAAAAATTAGCTTACTGCTTGATCTTAGCCTCCAGAAAGTTGCGGCCATACTTCCAAGCTCACCCAGTCACAGTTTTGACCGACCAACCTCTACGGCAAGTTTTGCAGAAGCCAGAAGCCGCTGGCCGATTATTGAAATGGGCGGTTGAAATTGGGCAGTTTGATATCTCTTACTTACCACGAGCAGCAGTAAAAGGACAAGCGCTAGCTGACTTCATTGTAGAGCTCACTGGGCTACCAGACAGCGAACAGATAGAAGCGCCTGAACCTCAAAGCCAAGCTCCCTCATGGAAATTTTTCACGGACGGTTCGTCTAATGAACATCACGCTGGAGCCGAAGTGATTTTGATAACGCCTGAAGGGCATCGATTTCACTGCGCAATCAGATTTGACTTCACTGCTTCTAACAATGAAGTCGAGTATGAAACAGTGCTCGCAGGATTAGGGTTAGCCAGAGACATGCACATAAAGTCACTTGAAATCTACAGTGACTCTCAGTTGGTGGTTAATCAGATCATTGGAGAATATCAGGCTTGAGGTCTAAAGATGGTTGCCTACCTAAATAAAACAAAAGATTTGTTGGCCCAGTTTGAGAAGTATACCCTCCAGCAAGTACCTCGCAACCAAAATTCAAATGCCGATGCTTTGGCCAAATTAGCGAGTGCCAAGGATGCTGACACCCTGAATATTGTACCTGTTGAACGGTTCTGTGCACCAAGCATCCAAGTGGAAGAAACCTCTCTGGTGATTCAGGCGGCAGATACATGGATGGCACCTTTCATTGAGTACTTGATGCATGGTGTGTTGCCTATGGATAGAAACAAAGCCAAGACTCTTCAGCGGCAGGTTGTTAGGGTCATCCTAGTCGATGAAATTTTGTACCGAAGAGGATACTCTATGCCGCACCTCATATGTATTTCAAAGGAAAAGGCCAAAGAATTAATGCGAGAGGTCCATGAAGGGTTCTGCGAAGATCACGCTGGGGGGCAGAGTTTATCAAAGAAGATCCTAAGGCAAGGATACTTCTGGCCAACAATGAATGAAGATTCGATGGAATTTGTGTGAAAATGTGACAAGTGCCAAAGATTCGCCAAGATTCCACGAGCAGCCCCTAATGAGCTAAAACAGATGCAAAGTCTGTGGCCGTTCGCAGTGTGGGGTATAGACCTGATTGGATCTTTGCCCACAAGGAAAGGTGGCGTCAAGTATGTCATAGTGGCAGTCGATTACTTTACAAAGTGGGTCGAAGCTAAGCCACTTGCAACCATAACGACCAAGAAAGTGGTGGATTTCGTGGTAAAAAACATAGTATGTCGCTATGGATTGCCAAGAAAAATTGTCTTAGGCAACCGCACGTAATTCGATAGTAATCTGTTTACGGATTTTTGAGAGCGGCATGGAATTATCAAAAGCTTTTCTTCAGTTGCTCACCCTCAGGCAAACGGACAAGTCGAGGCAGTCAATAAAACGCTAAAGGATACTGTGAAGAAAAGGCTTGAGGAAGCAAAGGGGGCATGGCCAGAGCAATTTCCTGAAGTCCTCTGGTCGTACAGGACATCCCATCGAACAACAATAGGCCATACTCCATTCTCCTTGGCCTATGGATATGAAGATATGTTGCCTGTGGAATTAGATCCACCATCGCATCGGAGGATGACCTACGATCAAGGCTTGAATAGCCAGTTATTAATGGAATCTTTGGATTTGGTCGATGAAAAGTGCGAGCAAGCCCAACTCCGAGTAGCAACTTACCAGCAAAAGGTCGCTCGGTATTTCAATTCTAAAGTACGTGAAAGGAAATTTAATGTGGGAGATCTAGTACTTAGAAGAGTTTTCCTCAACACCCGCGATCAGGCCGCTGGAGTACTTGTACCTAACTGGGAAGGACCGTACCAAATTGAAGAAGTCCTCCATCCAGGCACTTACAAACTTGCTTGCTTAAATGGAGATCTCATTCCTCGCTATTGGAATGGAGAACACCTATGCAAGTACTATCAATAAACAATTCTTCTTAAAGAATTGGCTTGTATTAATTCAACTTTTTACAAGTTTATGAAAAAGGGTTGGTCATTTTTTGTGACTGATCGCTTATAAGTGTAAGATCATTTTATTGATCACTCGTACAGACACGATTGTCTGTTTATTACGATAAATAAAAGGGACTGTGCGCAGCCAGTCAATCTTGCCAAACTATTGTATTTATTACAAGTATTTGCCCATTACGTGTGTTGTTTTGCTATATTATCGTTTTAAAATTTCTGCGAGCAGAAATGTTCGAACAGGTCCTAGTCAAGGCAAGTGACCGAGGACCTAAAGCTCCTCAATCACTTGGGGGGCATATAAGGTATCTAGTAAGCAAAGCATATCAAGAGGTATGTAAACATACGAGCAAAATAAGTGAAAGCATGATAGGGTACTTAGGGTATTTTTCAAAATTTTGTTATTTTGTTAAATCAAACCAAAGTACTATGCTAAGCTCGGTCATGCGAGCAGATGTTATAATAAAATGCAAGTATTATAATATCAAAAATTAATCCATTTACACTGCAAGCGGTTACTGCTCGGATGTAATTGTCTATTAAAAGAAAAGTTGCCTGTGCAGCAATAAAAATATAAATTGTCTTGACTGCAAGATAATGTTAAAAGAAAAACAAAAATACTACGAGGCAGGAGGGTCTTGAAGATTGTATTGCTCGACTGTGGTTCCAACTTCATTCTCCACGCCTTCAATTCCCATGGCTAGGGAGATTTCTGGGGAGGCAGGAATGTTGGCTCTCTCTTCTTCCTCCAGGCGAGCAGTGCACCGGGCTATTTCAGTTTGCCTCAGGCGCTCAAAAATATAATTGAAGTTGGCCCCACGATTGTGCTTCCAGAACTCATAAAAGCAATCTAAAGTAGCTCCCCTATACCTCTCCAAATTGCTGGCATTAGTCTCCCCAAGCTCCTTGACACGCCCCTCCATCTCCTCAGTCTCCTTTCTGTTTGCGATCAGCTCAACCTCAAGCTGTTTGGCCTCTTGATAGTTAAGTTTAGCACACTCCCTAAACTTCTCTTTATCTTCATTGGCTTTGGTCATGGTAGTCTGAAACTGTTGAAGCTCTTCGGCCATCTTGGATTTTTACTCGAGCAGTTCAGTGTTTTTCCCCTCGAGCACCTTGACCTCCTCAGTGTGCTTGGAGTCGGATTCTTTGGTCTAGGTGACCAAAGCCCCTGTGTGGTGCTAGCCGGCAGTTATAGTCAGCATTCCCTATGATCAGATAAAGAGATAAGATGATGGAAGAAAATGACAAAGTAAAGTTAATAAAACTCAGCAATAGAAAGCAACTTACACTAGCTATCTCGTTCAGTCCTCGGTTTATTATCTGATCGGCCTCCGTGGAGTCTGTGCCAAGGATGGCCTCTCGGCTGTGTTTGTGCTTTGAGAGTTTGTATATTCTCTCTTTGGCCGAGGTGACCACGATGCTTGTCAGGACATCTCCAGGTTGATCGTGAGGTGGCTGATCGGCAGGTGCTGGAGGGGTAGGATTCTGGTCGGCCGGGGTAAAGGGAGATTGCTGGTCGAGTGGAGACGAAGGGGGCTTTGTTTCTTTTGAGGGAGCATTAGCTGGAGGATCCTCAGTTCGAGCCTTTTTAGTTGAAGGAGCCTTGCTGCTATCTCCACGATGTTGTTTGCTCTCCCTCTTCTTGCTCGAAGGAGCAGCAGGTGCAGTGTAGCGGTCAAACATATCTCCAGGCAACATATCTGCAAGGAAACATTGGGAGCAGTTAGACGATATGTATGGATGGAGTTAAAAATGAGAACAAGGAAATCATAAGTAGAGTACCCGAGCTATAACTATTGGTCGCTACATTACTTACTGAACTACTGCTACACTCACTCACTGCTTGGAAGAAATCTGAATTTAAATTAGGAGTGTACTTAAAGTTGTCATCCCCGTCAAATAAATGACAGGGAATGGTCAAACTGTCTAAAAGTGAGAAGACAGTACCGTTCTCATCTGAAAAACTCGTCGATGGGTGCAGGGGGTTCGGAAACTTTCTTTTTTCCCTTTCCCGAAGGGGCAGGGGGTGTGGCTGCTCGCGGGGTGCTAGAGGGTTCCCTGATTGTCACCCTAGTTGTCCTCCTCTTTGGAGGTTGTGACACGTCTTGGTGCTGCTCGGGAACTTCTCCGCCAGTGGCACTCCCTGCCATTGACTCCCTCACATCCTGGTGAGGTGCCAGAAGACCGACCAGCCTTAGGTTGGCTTCAGTGACAAGCTGTTTGACGCTTTTCTCTACGTCGGTCATGCTGGCCAGAGATGCTGCTCGAATCTCCATTTCTGGAGTAGGAGCTGGTCGTTGCCATGGACTTGAAGAGTGCTAATTTTCTAAGGAGGATGTAGATCAAATAAAAAGAAATAAGTGACCAGAGAATAAAGAAGTTACCTCCTTGGGTGAAGGCTAAGTTGTTGGCAACCAGATCAGTAGTTAAAAAGTACTCATGGAAGTACTTTCCTACAATGGACTTGTAGGAAGTCTCACTCAGGAAGATGCGAGTCGATTCTTGGTGACAGAGATGAAAAAACCTCGTGTTTTCTTGGTTGGGGTTGGATTTAAGATCGAACAATTATTTGATCTCATGAGGCATAGGGACAGGCCACTTTTTATGGCTATAAAGGATATAGAGTGCAGAAAGCATTCTATTCCCGTTTGGAGTTATTTGGAAAGGAGCGACCCCAAAATAATTGGCCACTGTAGAGTCCAAGAACTTTACTTAACTAATTGTTTAGTAGTATTATAGTATGTTTAGTGTTATCATTGTTACTTTGGATTTTTGTTTCAGACCGGGAGTTATTTGGACACTCATAGTAGTACTTATAGATTTTCTAAGTTTAACCTATAGTTTAAGAATATTAAGTATAACCTAAGGTTTGATTAATGTGACTGATATTAAGGATTATATTAGTATATTATAAGGTTTAGACATCAACCAATAGGATTTTAAGCACATGTTTTGAATGGTAATTAAGGATTAAGTATTTTTGAGGATTAAATTAAATAAGGGTAAAAGTTTGAATGTATAGGGTCAGTCAGCAGCTTTGAGCACGTTGAGGGCTTAGTCAAGGCTGTTTAGTCCATTCAAACTTAGCTAAAAATGTGTAAACTCGTGTTTAAATATTCTGCGTATGCCGATATATCGCAGCTATAGGGGGCGATATGTCGCAGCACGTAGATACGGAAAACACGAATCGATGCACGGTCGCCTCGGGAACAAAGGTCCAGGCGATATATCGCCTATAGGGGGCGATATATCGCCTCCACCAGCATGTTTTCAAATTCATTTAAATTCTTTTCCCTTCAGCCATTCAAACTCCTTCAACAGTCCAGCATCTTCTGAACGAGTCTTCAGCCTCTGCTGAACGATTATTCAAATGATTTTCACCTAAAAAGCCATTATTTTTATTCAAGTAAAATCAAGATATTTTCATTCCCAAACTCTATAAATAGGACCTAGTACCCAGCCATTATTCACCATTTGCTCTAAGTTCAGAGGCTGCTAGTGTTAAGTGAGTGAGAGAGTGTAAACACTTGGTTTGGGGAAAAACTATAAGCTTAAACATCATAAGCTTATCAAACACTTGGGAAGTAAGTGAGTGCTATAGTATTTCGGTGGATGTTAGATTGATCTTGCAATCTTTGAGGTAAACCCAAAACTCTAGTCCTTTCTGTATTCTATGTTATTTCTTTTCTCAAAACCTTCTACTCGGTCCCCTAACCTTATTCTTATTTTTGGTTAGGGAATCCAAGTTCTTAAGCACTTAACTGGTGGTAAGCATATTTTCGTTTAATGGTTTAGTCTTCCTATTCTCTTTCATTTCATCTCCTTTCTTTAGACTCACCCTTGTTCATTGTGGTTTTAGGAGTGTTCCAAAGTCCTAACTCAGTCCATTTTATCCCGGTAACTTTGGTAAGGAAAATAGGCTAGAATTAATATGTTATGTGCTTATGTTATCTATATGTTTATGTTATTAAAAGTGTTATGATATGTATATGTGTATGTAGGCTTGGGCATATGACCCATATGACTAACAAGACCCCAAATGGGTTATGGGCATATGACCTACTTAGCTAGTAGGACCCCATTAACCCCATGGGCATATGCTTGTTTAGTCTATGGGACCCCAAGTAATAATGGCCATTATAATAAGTGTATGTTATATGTATTATGTTAAGTCTTTATGTTTTCTTATGAAATTATGTATGTGACTTTGTGTTAGATTTTCCTTACTGGGCATTAGGCTCATTCCTTTCTGTTTATGTGCAGGAAATAAGCTTTAGAGGCGGAAAGATTCGTGACGCTTAGAGGATGTGTATCGATGGTGAATGGAGTCAAGGGGCCGAGCGTTATTCGATTCGAGGATGTAGTCTTATTTATGTTTTTATGGTTTTTAAATGTATTTTTCCGCATTATTATGTAATGTCTTTTATTTTAAATCTTGTTTTGTTTTAAAGACAATGGGATCCCAAAATCCTTCTTAGTATTCGTTTTTTTTTGTAAATAACTCTTATTTTCAAGTTACTCAATAAATTATGGTATTTTCGTAAAATGTAAGTTTTTATGTATAGTTTCGATAATGGTCCAATTAGTCTAGATTAGTGGGTCATTACAGCCACTCCCTGGAAAAAAGGATTAAGAGGCAAGATTGTTCCTGCCTCAATACGGTACCTCGACCAAACGATGAAGGCGCCGCCAGGCAGGTTTGCCCGTTGGTCGTTGGTAGGTTTGAATAAAGTTACCCCAGAAAGTCCGTATATCCTGAGGTAATTGGTTAGCATCCTAGCAGTGATTTGGCTAGGAGGAGCAACGTACCATTCGATGTTTGGTCGAAGGACATCCCGGGGTTGGGCCTGTGTTTGGATTTCAGGATCAATATTTTTTACTTGACCACTAGTCGAAGGAATTTCAACCCGAGGAGCAGGCTGATTTACAGAAGGTTTGGTTGTTTTCTTTTTCTGGGCAGTGGATTTTACTCTACCAATGTTTGATCGATTGGTTGAAGGTTTGTTGGATGGGGTACGGGAAAAAGGAATCTCCAGTATGAGTAGAGACGATTGTTCTTCATCCACGAGCAGCTGGGCAAGCAGGTCGTCGTCGATTGGCCTCTCACCTCCCCACGGATCTTGCATGAAAATCCGCGAACAGAGAAGGGGAGATGAGAATCTACCGCCCAAAATATCAAGAGGTGTAAAAGAGCTGGGATAACGTTGCTCGCGTATAAAAATTAGGCTTTTATACGACCAGCAGCATTCTAGCAAAAACACTAAGTTACATACGAACAGTTTGGAAAACTGATCAAAAAGCAGAAGTAAAAAGTTTTTCAGGAAAGATTTTTTTTACTCTGAAGGGGCGAGAAAAACCCAGTTTTTCTACAAGCTTAAAAATCAAAATTTGACTTCGATTTTACGCCCTAAATTCATAATCCTAACTACCATACTGATCCTTAACCCCTGCAAAGTATTATTTCAAGCTCAAATCTACGTGCCCTTGTACCCCGAAACAAATTTTTTCAAGAACAGTAAAAAATACTCAAGAACTCAGGATAAAAAATAGAGATAAAATAGATGTTGCATGGCATATCAGCAACTAAAAAGTTTGAGAAAAGTACTTGTATAAAAGATGGAGTAGAGTTTTGAGACGCTAAGTCAATTTGGCTGGAGCTTCGTGAATCGTCAAGAGTCGTCAGAGTTTCTGGAGGTTTTGAGCCTTGTTCTTCGGTTTTCTTGAGGTTAAAGGTAAACGTAAAAAGTGAAAATTGATTCTGAAAGATTATTTATATTAGTCGAGGAGCAGTTACCCAGGTAATCATAAAGGGTAACTTTTCAAGGCATGGGGAAGTGTATTAGCCATCAAACCACTTTTGGGAAACCGAAAAGACATGATTAGTTGCCTTTTTCGAGAAAGCATGGATGGCTCTGACAGATTTGATGGAGCATGCGAAGGGTCGGTCTCTTAAGTTTACTTTATGCTAGTCGCAGTAAAATAAACTTGGGGGGCAAATGTTTACCTAAAAATGGCCCCTGATGATGTGGCAAGAATTTCTTACGCGTGGTTGGCACGTGGCAGTTTTGAGTGAAAGGATCTTGTTTGATCATCGAACAGATAATTATTGGTTTGTCAAGTCTCGTGGTTAAGTGCGACCAGTCTAGTCGCATACTCCCATTTACTTCCTTTGAGATACGCAATCTTGTAATACTTATATTCATTATATTTCATTTTATTACCTTGATACGCTGATCTTAATTGTAATTAAGGCCCATTAGCCCATGTAACCCCCTTGAACCTATAAATAAAAAAGAGAGGGCTCAAGGAAAGGACTTTGAGGGGGAACTTTTAGTCTTTGTATTCAGAGAGAAAAGTATAGTGTGATTACCCACCGAAATTGTAATTCTCCTGAGACTGGTGAAACTCAAGAACCCTAGTTCTTTGATCAAAGTACTGGGATTCAGTATCAATAAGAACACTAAGTGGACGTAGGTCATTACCACCTAGTTGGGGCCGAACCACTATAAATCACTTGTGTCACTTTCTTTCTATTTTGATTCTCTTCTTGATTTTCTTTTTGTTCTTTGTCATTTATTTGACTACGTGTCGTTGACCAAATCAAGGGTCAACAATTCATATTAAAGCTTATAACTAAACATTTTTTAACAAAACAATAAATATACAACAAACTAATAAACTTTTAGCAAAACAATAAAAATATAACAAATTAATAACAAATAAAAAATGTGATGTAGAAGTAAAAGTTTTGATTAAGGAGGAATATATTTATGTTGACGTAGAATATGTGTTAGCATATTGTGAAATATAATAATTTTTCAAGATATTGTGTATACTATATATATAAATATATATGTATTTAAGTTTAAATATAGTAAAATTGAAAAAATATATATATAAAAAATTAATATATAATGATGCGATGCAGTGTAGTGCGGTGCAGTACGGTGTAGTTTGAACCATATTTATAAGGTTCAAAACCACAAATCACATCGCACAGGGCGGTTTGGTAAAAATACAAATAGCAACAGTACCGTAAAAAATTTCAAATTATAAATTGTGATGCATTATGGTGTGGTGCGGTGTGGGCAATTTGTGCAGTGTGTGTGGTTTGATGTACACTCCTACATCATATCAACAAAAATTAAGAAAGTCAGAACATTACTGCATGTTTTTGGTAACGCAAGTCCATTTTAGCTGAAATATTGTCTCTACTTTAGTTGACATAATCATGTTTGAACTTCACCCTCCAAATATTATTAAACCATATAGAAAAATGATCATTATATTACTGAATACATTAATAATTAAATAGTACTAAAATTATAATTATCCATTAGAAAAATATTGAAATTAGTATAAAAACTAATATACCACTTAGATACGAAGTAAAAAACAATAAACATTATTAAAATTCAATGTAAAAAAAAACCCCTGCTCTAATATTTCTTAATCAGAATTTTTATAAATCATTTGAAAAACTGTACAAATGTGCATTTGATTTATTTTTATATCAATATTACATTTTCTTGGACTGTAGGCATAAAACAGAAGCCATTCTTATTTTGTAAATTTTAAAATTTAAATTTTGTAAGAGTGAGATGATATTATGACCAATTATTAAAGTTTCAGTACTTTTTTTACATTGACTTCTGCTACAGCAGTATTCATAACAGCAATAATGCAAATGGTAGATTTTAATTTTCTTTAGTTTCTTTTTATTATTTAAAAATAAATAAAAATGAAAAGGATTAGTTAAAGAAACGAAAACATCTTTTGATGTTTTGGTTTTATTCCTCTTTCAAAGGTAATCATTTTCTTCTTTTTAGATATTCGAGTTTTGTCTTTTTATTGGTTACAAATCATACGGGCTTCCTTGCATTATTTTTGCTACTTTTTCGTCAAAAATAATTATATGATGCATCATTGCATTGCATGATTGGTTGTTGGCCAAGCTATGTCGTATCTTTCTCTGGAAAAAAAAAAAGAGAAAAATAACAAGAAAAGTAATTGTTCAATTTTTTTTCCTTTTAAAATATTGGAAGAATCTACAGTATGTCTAAGAGTATAGTTGCATGTTGAAGCACATGAAAATCACGTGCTTATGATGCTCGATCGCCTTGGAATCAACTTATTACCGCCATTCCTTGTGGGGTTGCGCGTTTTCACCGCTATGCATGAGTTTTTGAATGATGCTCTTGCGTGTGTAATAAAAGTTGAAATGGAGAAACTTGTTTACTTCTTCAAAGAATTTGGTATTGTAGGAGTAAAATAAAGACATGAGTATGAATGATGACCTTGTGACCCAATGGTCCCTAGATTCCTTTGTGAAATATCAGAAAGCTAAGCTCCAACACCATGATCTCAAGGCACCCTCGTTGTTGGGCTACGTCGTGCATGGGAATAATAATAATCAAAGACAAAGTAGATGAATGTAGCCATTGATTGGGACAGTGTAAAATTGGCCCAGACGTGGTCTTGCGGGATGAGGTGGGTCTTCAGTTCACACCATGTTGTGGTGGCCAAAACAAAAGCTATTCTCCGTGGTGCTCACTTTTGTAGGCTACTAAGCTACAACTCAATCAATTTTTGTTGGGTCCGCCCCTTTGACCTGGGCTTTGAGCCCAGAAGAAACAAAAGAAAAAAAAATAAGAAATTATAGGAAATTGCCCAAAATAAAGCCATCAAGAAGGTAATGTCTTCAATTTTAAAATTGTAGATAAATGACTATTTTACATTGTTGATTACCTAAATTGCTATTTTTTATAATTTATTTATTTATTTAGGACTGTATGACTTTAATATAGTGGTATATGTATATTAATTTTGTTTAATTAGTTTTTATTTTAAAGTTATATTGATTTTTTAAGTTTTTTATAGGTTGTTGGTATATTATTTTGCAATTAGTGTATATGTTTTTTGTAGTATGGTATATAATTTTTTTTTGTGATATTTAATTTCTATTTTATTATACATAGTGGTAGTATATAATTTTGTATCATGGTATATACATTTTAATGGTAGTATATAACTTTGTTAGCATAGTATATACATTTTTTAGTAATAATTTTGTAAGTTTTGATGGTATATTATTTTTCAACTCAGTATATATATTTTGTGGTATGGTATATCATTCAACAACCCATTAAAAACGAAAAAAAATCAAAATAACTTTAAAATAAAAACTAATTAAACAAAACTAATATACATATACCATAATATTAAAATATTTAGAATAAAATAGTAATTTGTTAAAGGGTATATTTGGTAATATGTGATATTAAATAGATGATTAGGCTATTTTACTACAAAATTAAAAACATGGACATTTACTTACTTTCACACAAGATTAAGGGTCATTTTGCATCATGCCCAAAAAAAAAAAAGATAGCAGCACGTGAGCTGATTTGATTCAGAATTTAAATGATTGAAAATTACATTTTATATGGATTTTTTAACAAACTTTGCAAAAATATAGCTTATTTTGAAAAAAAAAGTTATTGTATGGGTTTTTATGAATTTAATCATTTTTATGGGTTTTTTTTTCATATTTTTGTAACAAATCATTATTATACCATATTTTTATTACTAATTACTGTTTATTAAAATAGAAGGGTAGTTATGTAAATTGTTATTTTATTTTATTTATTATTCATTCAAAAAATTTACATTTTGAATTTTTTACATTTTTTATTTGTTTTTATGTTTATTTTTTATTGCTTTTTACCAGATTGTTTTAACTTTTTCAATTTCAGTTTTACCTCATTCTCTCAATTTCAGTTTTACCTCATTCTCTCTCCTCCGCCTCTCTCCTTCTCTCTCCTCTGTGTGCGATTTCTGCCTCTGTTTGGCGATTGTGGCAATTTTCTGGGTTGTCAATCTAAGAAACATTGGCGAACGAAGGACTAAGGCGAACAAAGCTATTCAAGTGCTCTACTTTTCCGTCTCTACTTCAGGCAATGGGACATCAGGACCATCACTGCACACGCCCAAAGAGGTTTGCTTTGCTCCATTATCATATCATTCAATAAACTCTTGTATTTTGACTACAAAATGTGCTTTTATAAATACAAAATAAAAATGATGTTAGAAAGTTTATGCTGCTCCTCCTTTGCTCAGGCCACAAACGTTGGGACCATCTCTACTCTGCTCACGGTGGTGGACTGACTGTGATTGACCATCTCTTCTCTCAGCCAAGTGAGTTCAGTCACAGTTATTTATAAATTTAATGTTTTTTTTTTTTGCACAAGTGTTCTCCAAAACAAATCGACCCTTATATATATATATATATATATGTATGTATACTTGTTCAATTCTAATTTGATTAAATGTAATTGGGGTGTGTCTTAGTTTATATGATTATTTATATCTATTTTTATATATGGCTGTGCTTGTTTGTTACGAGTCTGAGAGTATTTTCATTAGGTAGTTTGATTTTTTTTATTTGATGGGTTTTCATTTTCGCTTGTTTATTTTGGTGTTAATATTTGTATTAGTGGCATTTTTAGGTTAAGAAACTAGCTTGTTATTGTTTATGCAAGACAATATTTGTATTCATCTGTCTCTTGAAGTTTATTGTCATTAACTCTAACTCTATTGGTTTCAGTTATAACACACTTGTTTTGGTCTTATATGGGATTATTTGCCTAATTTAGCATCATTTGAATGATGGTTTCAGGACCTTTTGTTTCTTTTCTCTTTTTGAGTATATCTTTTTCTAGTACTAGAGAAAACTGTGCCAATTTTGTTAAAAAGTCATTTTAAAACCATTTTTGTGAATAAAGTTAAGAGATAAATGAATGAAACTAAATTCAAGTACAATAACAAGTATGTACAATTTTTTTTTTAATTTTGGATTTGTGTGAAATTGTTTGTTTGATTTTCTAAAAATTGTTTGGTTTTTTTGTTTTTTAGGTTTAAGAAATATGATGATAACAAGGTAGAGTCATCAATCGATTTCACTTTCATGTTTTTAATGTTGTTTTTTTTACTTAATTTGTTGTTTAGTTTATTTATAGTTAATGAAATTTTATATGCTCGGTAACTGGTTATCGTTTTATTTTATTTTTTATTTTTCTTTTTTTCATGTTTTTGTTTGTTATAGGTAATTGGTTACTTTGTGATTATTCTTGTTTTAAATGTGTTGTTTAATTGTTAATGTAATTGGTTCTTTGTTTAAAAAAGTATCTGTTTCTAATAATAACAATGTTAAGTAATCATTTTATTTTTGATTTTAAGTTAACCCATTTTTATAGTTGATTTGTGGATGCCCTGTATAGGTTGCAATGTAGCTTGTTAGATCTATGAGTAACCGGTTACCCTAGTTGTGTATACTTTTTTATGTGGTGTTTAATCTACAGTTATCTAGTTACCCTAGTCGTGTACGCTTTTTTCATGTGTTGTTTAATCTACAAGTAACTGGTTACCCTAGCTATGTTTGTGATTGTTTATAATGATTGTAGATCTACAGGTAACTGGTTGCCCTAGCTGTGTATGCTTTTTCATGTGTTGTTTAATCGACAAGTAACTAGTTACCCTAGTTGTGTTTGCCTTGTATAAGTTGCAATGTAGCTTATTTTTGTGTGTGTGTGTGTTTATAATGTTTGTTAAATCTACACGTAACTGGTTACCCTAGTTGTGTTTGCCTTGCATATGTTTCAATGTAGCTTATTTTGTGTGTTTGTTTATAATGATTGTTAGATCTACAGGTAACTAGTTACGCTATGTAATGACCCAACTACTCTAGACTTTTGGACCATTAACGAAACTATACATACAAACCCTTAATAAAACTTACATTGCGAAAATACCATAACTTTATTAGAAAACTTGTAGAAATAAGAGTTACTTACATAAAATATCAAGTAGGATATGGGATCCCATTGTCTTAAAAACAAAACATAATTTAAAATAAAAGGAGTTACATAGCAAGTGCGGAAAAATACATGTAAAACCATAAAACAAGACTACATCCTCGAAAATCAAACTCTCGACTCCTTGAATCTGTTCATCACCGATACACAAACCCCAAGCATCCACGAACCTTACCGCCACTATAGCTATTTTCTTGCACATATAAACAAAAAGGAATGAGCCTAATGCCCAGCAAGGAAAATCTACCACATAGTTCATATACATAAATTTCACAAGAAACATAAAAACTTAACATAACACTTATATCATACACATACTATAATGGTCATTATTACTTGGGGTCCCATAGACTAAACAAGTCATATGCCCATTAGATTAGTGGAGTCCTACTAGCTAAGCAGGTCATATGCCCATAATCTATTTGGGGCTTGTTAGTCATATGGGTCATATGCCCAAGCCTACAACATACATATCATAACACATATCATAACAAAGAAAACATAAGATAACATATAATAAGCATATAACATATAAATTTCTATCCTATTTTCCTTACCAAAGTTACCGGGATAAGAGGTCAGCATTGGGACTTTAGAACACTCCTATTAACCATTATGAAAGGGTGAGTCTATAGAAGAAAAAGCAAAATGAAAGGAATGGAAGGACTAATCCTTGAGAAACATACTTACCAAAAACTTATGTGCAAGTTCTTAGATTTCCTAACCAAAATAAGAATAAGGTTAGAAGGCTGGTAGAAGATTATGAGAACTTAAAGAAAATAAAACCAATGAACTAGAGTGTGGAAATACCTTGAAGACTTGTAAGACCAATCTAAACCTCGAACCGAAATACTATGAAACCGTACTTCCCCAAGTGTTTGATAAGCTTATGATGATCAAGCTTATGATTTCCCCACCCAAGTGTTTAACTCTCACACTCTCCTAGCAACTTGCAACCTCTGAACTTAGAGTAAAAGGTGAATAATGGCTGGGTACTAGGCCCTATTTATAGAGTTTAGGAATGAAAGGATCTTAATTTCACTTGAATAAAAATAATGGCTTTTTAGGTGAAAATAATTTGAATAATCGTTCGACAGAGGCTGAAGACTTGTTCAAAAAGGTGCTAGAATTATCAAGAGGTTGAATGGCTGAATGGAAAAAGAATTCAAAAACTTTCAAAATAAGCTGAGAGGGGCGATATATCGCCTGGGCCAGTATGCCCGAGGCAGTCGTGCATCGTTTCGTGTTTTCCGTATCTACGTGCTGCGATATATCGCCCCCTATAGCTGCGATATATCGGCATTCGCTGATTATTTAAACACGAAATTACACATTTTTAGCTAAGTTTGAATGGAGTAAACAGCCTTGACTAAGCCCTCAAACGTATTCAAAGCTACTGACTGACCTTAGAGCATTCAAACTTTACCCTTATTAAATTTAATCCTCAAAATACTTAATCCTTAATCACCCATACATAACATGTGCTTAAAATCCTATTGGTTCTTCTCTAAACCCTATAGTATAATAAATATTATCCTAAATATCAGTCATATTAATCAAACCTTAGGTTAAAATTAATATTCTTAAACTATAGGTTAAACTTAGAAAATCTACAAGTACTACTATGATTGTCCAAATAAATCCCAGTCTGAACCAAAAATCCACAGTTACAAAGATAATGCTATAAATACTATAATACTACTATCTATCTTAGCTAAGTAAAGTTCTTGGACTCTACAACTCTCCCCTACTAAAAAGAATTTCGTCCTCGAAATTTACTTACCAAATAATTCCGGATACTGGCCTTGCATGTCCTCCTCCAACTCCCACGTTGTCTCTCGTTCAGAACTATTACACCATAGGACTTTGACTATAGGAAAGCTCTTGGACCGTAACTGCTTCATCCCCCTATCTAGGATGCTAACTGGTCGTTCCTCGTAACTTAAGTCTTTCTGGAGTGCTATTGTATCGTACTTGAGGACGTGAGATGGGTCTGACACATATTTGCGTAACATCGAGATGTGGAACACGTTGTGACTATCGGCTAGTGCTGGCGGTAGGGCTAGTCTATACGCAACTGGTCCCATTTTGTCCAATATCTCAAAAGGACCTATGAATTGGGGACTAAGCTTGCCTTTCTTCCCGAACCGCTTGACACCTTTCATAGGAGATATCTTCAGGAAGACTTGATCTCCAACTTGGAATTCCACATCGCGTCGCTTGGCATCCGCATAGCTTTTCTGACGGCTTTGAGCAGCAAGCATACGCTGTCTAATAAGCGCTACTGCTTCTTGAGCTTGTCTAACAGCTTCGGGCCCTAGAAGCTGCCTTTCTCCTACCTCGTCCCAGTGCAACGGTGATCGGCACCTTCTTCCATATAGCAACTCATAAGGTGCCATCCCGATCGTTGACTGGTAGCTGTTGTTGTATGAGAACTCGATCACTGGCAAGTACTTAATCCATGATCCTCCGAAATCAAGTAAACACGTGTGTAGCATATCTTCTAAAATCTGAATCGTACGCTCGGACTGCCCATCTGTCTGAGGATGAAAAGCTGTACTAAGGCTTAACTTAGTACCCATAGCTTGCTATAAGCTTCCCCAAAATCTTGATGTAAACACCGATCCTCTATCTGACACTATTGTCTTGGGGATTCCATGCAACCGTACTATCTCTTGGATGTAGACGTCTGCATATTGGTCTGCCGTGTATGAAGTCTTAACAGGCAGAAAATGAGCCGACTTGGTTAGTCTATATATTACTATCCAAGCGCAATCATGCTGCTTATTCGTCTTTGGCAGACCCGTTACGAAGTCCATGGCTATATCGTCCCACTTCCATTCTGGTACGCTAAGCGGTTGCAATAAACTTGCAGGCCGCTGATGCTCTGCTTTCACTTGCTGGCATACAAGACACTTAGATACATACTCCACTATGTCGTTCTTCATCCCTGGCCACCAATAGATTGCCTTGATGTCATGAGTCATCTTGGTAGACCCTGGATGAACTGAGTACGGGGTGCTGTGCGCTTCTTCTAGAATCGTCTTCTTAATACTTTGATCATTTGGCACGCATACCCGATCCTTATATCTCAATAAGCCTTGGCTAGATATTGAGAAATCTGTAGTCTTGCCTTCTCCGACTGCATCCATATGTGCTGCTAGCGTGTCATCATGTCTCTGACCAATCCGTATGTCCTCTAGCAAATTCGATTGGATAGACAAGTTAGCCAGCTTGCCTATAACTACTTCTATTCCGGCACTGATAAGCTCCTGCTGTAGCGACTTTTCTATTCCGACTAAAGCTGCTAAATTCCCATAAATTTTCCTGCTAAGTGCATCGGCAACTACGTTTGCCTTTCCCGGGTGGTATAGGATTTCGCAGTCGTAATCCTTTACTAACTCCAACCACATGCGCTGCCTCATGTTGAGCTCCTTCTGAGTAAAGAAGTACTTTAAACTCTTGTGGTCCGTATAAATCTTGCACCGTTCTCCATAAAGATAATGGCGCCAGATTTTTAACGAAAAGACCACCGCTGCCAACTCCATATCGTGAGTTGGATAGCGCTGTTCGTATTCCTTTAACTGTCGTGAGGCATAGGCTATCACCTTGTCATTTTGCATTAGTACGCAACCCAATCCTTGCTTCGATGCATCGTAGTAGACAACAAATTTATCGTTGGGTGTCGGTACACTGAGTACTGGTGTTGAGCAAAGCTTATCCTTAAGCAATTGGAAGCTTTCTTCACACTTATCATTCCAGTTAAACTTTTGTTGCTTCCGGGTCAGGTTGGTGAGCGGAGTGACTATCTTTGAAAAGCCCTCTACAAACTTCCTATAATAACCTGCTAGCCCTAAGAAGCTTCTTACTTCTGATGCGTTCTTTGGTCTGGGCCAATCCTTCATGGCCTCTACTTTTGATGGGTCTACTGCAACTCCGTCTTTCGATATAATGTGCCCGAGGAACACCACTTCCGAAAGCCAAAACTCGCATTTCCTGAACTTTGCGTAGAGTTGATGCTCCTTCAATTGCGTCAAAATCATCCTCAAATGTTCCTCGTGCTCTACTTCATCCTTGGAGTATATCAAAATGTCATCGATGAACACAACGATGAATTTATCTAGGTAATCCTTGAAGACCCTATTCATTAAGTCCATAAACACGGCTGGTGCGTTAGTAAGACCAAAAGACATAACCAAGAACTTGTAATGTCCATAACGAGTCCTAAAGGTTGTCTTAGGAATATCTTCCCCCTTTACCTTGAGCTGATGATACCCGGACCGTAAATCGATCTTTGAAAATACAGTCGCGCCTCGGAGTTGATCAAACAAATCGTCGATCCGAGGTAGTGGGTACTTGTTCTTAATCGTTACTTTGTTCATCTCACGATAGCCTATGCACATCCGCATACTTCCGTCCTTCTTCTTCACGAATAGTACCGGAGCTCCCCATGGTGAATGGCTTGGCCTAATAAAACCCAAGTCTAGGAGTTCTTGTAGCTATGTCTTTAACTCCTTGAGTTCCGTAGGTGCCATCCGGTATGGTGCCTTAGAGATAGGCTCGGTGCCTGGTACTAATTCTATCGTGAATTCTATTTCTTGAGTTGGCGGCAATCCTGGCAAGTCATCGGGAAATACTTCTTGAAATTCTTGTATAACTCGAACATCTCCAACCTTAAGTGGTGTCTCCCTTTCCACATTTGTGATGCTGGCTAGGAACGCTTGACATCCTTTCTCCATCATTCGTTGAGCTTTGAGAGATGATACTAACGGGGTGCGCAATCCTGAAGCTTGTCCCATGAAGCATCGTCTCTGGCCGTCAGGGGTCTCGAACATCACCTTCTTGCATTTGCAGTCGATCGTTGCGCCATGTCGTGCTAGCCAGTCCATGCCTAGTATCACGTCAAAGTCCTTGATCACTAGCTCTATCAGGTCTCCTTCTAGTTCTATGTCCTCAATCTTGATCGGTACGCCTCGTACTATTCATGATGATAGAACTACTTTGCCCGAAGGCAACTCGGTTACAAACCTAGTTCTAAATCTTTCACTAGGTTTGTCTAGTTTTTCTATCATTCCTAACGAGATATACGAATGACTGGCTCCCAAATCAAATAGTACATAGCATAAATTATTGAGGATAGAAACCTGACCTGTGACCACCTTGTTACTAGCATCAGCCTCTCCTTGGGTTAAAGCAAAAACCCTAGCAGGAACCATCTTTTCGTCCTTCTTCCCTTCTGGCTTTTGCTGAGGACAATCTCTTTTACGATGCCCTTCTTGACCACAGTTGAAACACTCCTTGGTGTTTGCGTGGCATTCTCCAGGATGCTTCTTCTGACACTTAGAACATGGCGGGTATTCCACGTAGCCCGGCCTATTTCCTCCATTATTCGTACGTGCCCTTTTATCGCTATCGACTTTCTTGTTATCAGGATGCCGTCTTTTCTGGCCGTTACCATTGTTTCCTGATTGATTGTTGCCATTGTAATTGCTGGACTGATTGTTGCCGTTATGGCTGTTGCTCTGACTGGTCTGCGGTTGATTATGATGTCTTGGTTCAGGCTTACTGGCTTCTTCTTTGCTTACATTGGCCTGCAACCTTTCTACTTCAATTGTCGTCTCAAGAACGTCGGCATATGTAGTGTTTCCCGGGTTTGCTAGCTTAACCCCCATCTCGATCTTTGGTCGAAGTCCTCTAACAAACTTGTTCACTCTCAGAAAATCGGTTGGAACCATCTCAGAGGTGAACTTTTCTAAGCAGTCGAAATGACGAGCATACTCCGCCACTGATAAATTTCCTTGCTTCAAGTTGGCAAACTCCTCAACTCTTGAAGCGAGTACAGCTGAGTTGTAGTACTTTTTGTGGAAGAGTTCCACAAATCGGGTCCATGTCATGGTGGCAGCATCATGGGATTGCTGGACCAAATCCCACCATATCCTGGCATCCTTCTTGAGTAAAGATGAGACGCAGGATATGCGGTCCGCATTACTGAGGTTCATGTGCGTCAGAATCGGCTCCACATTCCTTAGCCATTCTTCTGCCTCAAAGGGGTCTGTAGTCCCTTCGAAGTTTGGAGCGTGCTGCTTGCGGAACCTCTCATACACTAGCTCTATGTTCGGTACTGGATATGGCGCGTAGTTCGTCATTGGCCATCCCCCATATGGACCAACTTGTGTGGGGTGCTGGGGCCATTTGTTGTGGCTGCGGCTGCGGTGGAGGCTAAGGCTGAGTTTGAGCCTGTTGGCGTTGTTGCTGCAGAAGTTCCTCGACTTGCTGTCGCAGTCTAGCGATCTCCGCAGTGTTGTCAGCTGGTGGTGTTGGCGCGTTGCGGCGGGCAGTAGCACGCACTGCCCTTCTGCGAACTAGAGGGGCTTCATTGGTTGCTGGGATGGCGTTGGAGGCGTTTACGTTAGTGCGTGCAGATCTTCGGAGCGACATCGTAGCAGAGTTCTAACAGTTGAAAGAAACATGTTAGAACTTTACCTAATAGGCTCTAAGGCAAAAACTTATTCTAAAACAAACATATCTCGGACCTATTTATTATGACTTCTTATGAAAAGTTATATAAGTCTTTATTTATTATTTAGAGTGGGTTTCTATACTTAGAAAAACAAGTCATCTTTATTTTCTAAGTGTGTTTCTAATCATCCTATATGACTTAATTCTCAGGCTCGAAACTTATCTTTGTTCCAAAGTTAACCATATTGAGGGAGGGCTGGGATCAGTAAAATCGTTCCCTCTACTATGGCCCCCTAACTCTGAATAAGGAAACTTGGTTCATTGATTTGTATCCACCCTCACCGAACTTAGTCATTATTCATTTTATTTATTACTTATTATGATTGCGAAAATAAAATCAAACTCATACATGATAATAAAATAGCATGTTATTCATTTGGAAAAAAAAATTCACTTATTACAATCATAAAATAAAGAAAGAAATAAAACAAACAAAACTACTATTCTAAAAATCGGGATCTTCTACATCCGATCCTTCATCTAGCATATCGTCATCTACCTCCTCATAATCATCATTGTCATGAGCATCAAAATGTCCTCTAGGAAGGTTTGTGAGAATCCTATGTTTTTGCTCATTTGTGAACTGAAACTCGAATTTTGCAGTGAACCTAACTAAGATGAAATAATAACGCATTGCTAATGGCAGTTCATCCTCATCATTCATGGTTTCCCATATTTCTTCTAAGGCTGCTATTACAGGATGGAAATCTTTAAATAGCCTAATTATTAGTACATATTGTTCCGTTGATCTTAACATTATTTGCTTAGACTCTTGAAGGTGACCTATCTCTTGGTGGAACAAGAGCAATCTTCGAGTGATTCTTTCTAGTGCTCCTACAGTGTTTCTTGGCTCCCTTATTCTTTTTAAAGCCTTAATGGCTCGGATATCCTGATAGGTTAGAGCTCCGTTCATACTTAACTGAAAACATAAACACTAAAGTTGTTAGCTATACATAAACAAAATAACTTATAACTTAAATACTTACTTAGCGGTCAGATTCGAAGCTTTGAGCGTGTGTATCAAGGAGAACTTCATGCGAAGGAACCGTTTGCTCTGATACCAACTGTAATGACCCAACTACTCTAGACTTTTGGACCATTAACGAAACTATACATACAAACCCTTAATAAAACTTACATTGCGAAAACACCATAACTTTATTAGAAAACTTGTAGAAATAAGAGTTACTTACATAAAATATCAAGTAGGATATGGGATCCCATTGTCTTAAAAACAAAACATAATTTAAAATAAAAGGAGTTACATAGCAAGTGCGGAAAAATACATGTAAAACCATAAAACAAGACTACATCCTCGAAAATCAAACTCTCGACTCCTTGAATCCGTTCATCACCGATACACAAACCCCAAGCATCCACGAACCTTACCGCCACTATAGCTATTTTCTTGCACATATAAACAAAAAGGAATGAGCCTAATGCCCAGCAAGGAAAATCTACCACATAGTTCATATACATAAATTTCACAAGAAACATAAAAACTTAACATAACACTTATATCATACACATACTATAATGGCCATTATTACTTGGGGTCCCATAGACTAAACAAGTCATATGCCCATTAGATTAGTGGAGTCCTACTAGCTAAGCAGGTCATATGCCCATAATCTATTTGGGGCTTGTTAGTCATATGGGTCATATGCCCAAGCCTACAACATACATATCATAACACATATCATAACATAAGAAAACATAAGATAACATATAATAAGCATATAACATATAAATTTCTATCCTATTTTCCTTACCAAAGTTACCGGGATAAGAGGTCAGCATTGGGACTTTGGAACACTCCTATTAACCATTATGAAAGGGTGAGTCTATAGAAGAAAAAGCCAAATGAAAGGAATGGAAGGACTAATCCTTGAGAAACATACTTACCAAAATCTTATGTGCAAGTTCTTAGATTTCCTAACCAAAATAAGAATAAGGTTAGAAGGCTGGTAGAAGATTATGAGAACTTAAAGAAAATAAAACCAATGAACTAGAGTGTGGAAATACCTTGAAGACTTGTAAGACCAATCTAAACCTCGAACCGAAATACTATGAAACCTTACTTCCCCAAGTGTTTGATAAGCTTATGATGATCAAGCTTATGATTTCACCACCCAAGTGTTTAACTCTCACACTCTCCTAGCAACTTGCAGCCTCTGAACTTAGAGTAAAAGGTGAATAATGGCTGGGTACTAGGCCCTATTTATAGAGTTTAGGAATGAAAGGATCTTAATTTCACTTGAATAAAAATAATGGCTTTTTAGGTGAAAATAATTTGAATAATCGTTCAGCAGAGGCTGAAGACTCGTTCAAAAAGGTGCTGGACTTATCAAGAGGTTGAATGGCTGAATGGAAAAAGAATTCAAAAACTTTCAAAATAAGCTGAGAGGGGCGATATATCGCCTGGGCCAGTATGCCCGAGGCAGTCGTGCATCGTTTCGTGTTTTCCGTATCTACGTGCTGCGATATATCGCCCCCTATAGCTGCGATATATCGGCATTCGCTGATTATTTAAACATGAAATTACACATTTTTAGCTAAGTTTGAATGGAGTAAACAGCCTTGACTAAGCCCTCAAACGTATTCAAAGCTGCTGACTGACCTTAGAGCATTCAAACTTTACCCTTATTAAATTTAATCCTCAAAATACTTAATCCTTAATCACCCATACATAACATGTGCTTAAAATCCTATTGGTTCTTATCTAAACCTTATAGTATAATAAATATTATCCTAAATATCAGTCATATTAATCAAACCTTAGGTTAAAATTAATATTCTTAAACTATAGGTTAAACTTAGAAAATCTACAAGTACTACTATGATTGTCCAAATAAATCCCGGTCTGAACCAAAAATCCACAGTTACAAAGATAATGCTATAAATACTATAATACTACTATCTATCTTAGCTAAGTAAAGTTCTTGGACTCTACACGCTAGTTGTGTATGCTTTTTCATGTGTTGTTTAATCGACAAGTAATTGGTTACCCTAGTTGTGTTTGCCTTGCATAGGTTGCAATGTAGCTTATTTTGTGTGTGTTTGTTTATAATGATTGTTAAATCTAGTGGTAACTGGTTACCCTAGATGTGTTTGCCTTGCATAGGTTGCAATGTAGCTTATTTTGTGTGTGTTTGTTTATAATGATTGTTCAATCTATAGGCAATTGGTTACCCTAGCTGTGTATGTTTTTTCATGTGTTATTTAATTTCCAAGGTAACAGGTTACTTTGGTAAGTAACTAGTTTCTTTTTTGTGTTTGTCTATTTCTAATTTTGCTATATAATCAAATTTATTTGTGATTTTTAGGTGTTTTTGTTTTATATTTGATTTTTTTTTGTTTTGCATAGTTTGTAATGTAGCTGGTTAACTTTTAAAGTAATTGGCTTCCCTTGTAGTTATTAGTTATTTTAATTTTTTTTTTTTTTTTTTGCAGGCTATGCATTATATGATCAAACTAGAGTTTTAGTTTGGAAGTAAGGTTCAACAATAGAATAAACATGAGATTATAGCTAATTTGAACAAAATTTTCACCAAGAAGCAGAAATCTATGTATAGAAGAACTCCTTTTGGATGCCAAAAGAAGTTGATGCTCTGTTGTTTCGCCAAGACATTGCTTGTTAGTTTGTATTTTCATGGGAAGAAGAAACAAGAAGATGGATATTTGACTAAC
The DNA here is from genome assembly GCF_963169125.1 of Humulus lupulus. Lineage (NCBI taxonomy): Eukaryota > Viridiplantae > Streptophyta > Magnoliopsida > Rosales > Cannabaceae > Humulus > Humulus lupulus. The sequence continues at coordinate 53,055,934 of NC_084798.1, read as the reverse complement.
GATGAGTTCAATGATAAGTTTTTAGAGAAAAGGCATAAGATGAGGAAGATTGTTGCATAGGTTATTTAAGAAGCTTTTGGAAATGATATTTGACTTTTTTTTTTTATTTTGTTTATGTTCTAGACCAGTTTAGCTTTTGTAAATGATATTTGACTTTTAGAAATGATGACCAATAGTTAGTTGCATACTTATCTATTTTTAAACTGCTACTTTTGTAAGACATTTGTTACTTAAGACTATTTTATATATCAATTGATCTTTTTTGTGTTATCCATCTATTTTATATATGTTTTGTTTTGTATATTTTATTAAGTTTTTTTTTCAGGAATGTTTTAATTGTTGATGATTTTGTTATCCCTATATTTTTTTTTGGGCAATTGTTAGATTAAAGTGACCATTTTCTTGTTTATTTTATTGTAATTTCCATTTATATATTATATATATTTCACTTTTTATAGCAACTGAGTTGTTTTGTTTATATTTCCTAAGTTTTAAAGAATGTTTTAACTGAATTTTGAACATTCAAACATTTATCAAAGCCAATTAACAAAACATACGTAGAAACGAATAACCCACCAGGCATGGCTGCGTATCCATTGGGCATAGGAGTTTTTGTTATGTTAATTACCACACCATTCTTCATTTTGCTGATGTTTCTTTGTTTAATTTTGAGTTCCAATATGTGATTAGTTTTCCCATAAATTGAATTTTTGTTAATTAAATTTTCCCATACAAATTAAGGAAAGTTTAATTCCCATATTTTTGTACATTGATGGCTAAAAAGCCATATTTTTTAAAAATTCCCTTTAAATGAAGAAAAAAAAAGACTGTTGTGCAAGTGAAAGCAAGCCGTGGCCAGACAAGAAAAAGAGAGAAAAAGGAGCTAAAACTAGAGAAAATATGGTTTGACGAAGATTGAGTGGTTGATTTTCATTAATTTTAGGTCAAATTTTTAACGACAACCCTGCAAAGTGCTCTACAAATCTACAGGTTGTGTTTTGGTGTTTGTGTTAGATATACATATTGCCTTAATTGAAAAATTAAGACTATTTCTACTCTAAGCAAAAGAATACATACGAACAAAGTGATTGATTAAATAAGTTACAACTCTATTGCAAAAAATACATGTAAATATAGAAAGATGTAGAATAATAGATTAATAGAAAATACAACTCTATAACAAAATGATACAAATAAACTAAAGGATGAAGAACAAGAGATATATATGGAAGTACAACTCTATAGCATAAAGATACAACTAAATATATAAATAGACAAATAAAGAGATGAATATAAAAAGCAATAGAAGAAAGGAAGAACAAGAACAAAACACAAACGCTCTCACTCACACAACCAAAGTGAAGAGCATTGGAGATTACCAACTTAAACAAAGTTTACAACCTTTGTCAAAAAAGCTTATTTCCCCATATCTCAAGCACTAAGGGATTCTCTCAAATGGAAATAGCTCTCTAGAATAAACAAGTCTCTATGTGATTTTCTAGTCAAGTGTTCTAGTGGATAGAAAATGGTGTGTCTAACAAGTGAGCAATAAGCTTCTATTTATAGAGTTTTGAAATACCTTTTGAATTTCAAATTCCACCAACCCCCATGGTTGTTACCAATGTTTAATTGGATGTTTATGAAATTAAAATGAAGATTTGAGAGTTACTTAGTTGTTGGAAACGTTCAATATTGGATAAAACTAAAGTTGGAAAAAATTGTCAACGCTCTAGGCTGTGGGCGCTGGCTTCTATCCCCCAGGCCGCGGCCTGGGACAACACTGGCCACAGCCATAATGCTTTTCAACTACCCAATTTTCCAAACTTTTCCAAAATGTTCCAAATTCATTCTCACTTGATTTTGTAACTTCCATACACATTATGGGAGTTAAAATTACATCTCCAACAGCTATATCTCTTATGACTTTGACAAATTCAAATCAAAACGTGCAACATCAAATCTACACATTATTAGGTAATATTTGGAAGTTACAAATTTGTAACTGTTTTTGTAAACCCCAAATATGTTACACATTTTGATATTCACACTATCCAAAAATGTAACTCTCGTATATATTATGTTACAATATGTGACACACTTTGTCACATTATTGAATCTAAATTTGATACTATAAATAATATAACATTCATCCACTAGATTAAATAGTTCACTATTGTAATACTTATTTAATCAATCAACATTATATTTAAAATATAACATTTTCCCCCACTTGATTAAATAATAACTCTCTCATATACAAGCCATTGCATTGGTGCATAAAGTAAAGTGCTCTTCAACTTGATCTTTACTATAGTGTAATTATCACAAGGTTTGTTGAAAATTTGTGTAATGACCCAACTATTCTAAACCTTGGACCATTAATAACTACTATACTAATCTTAAGAAAACGTACATATGAAATAACCATAACTTTATTTAAAAACTGTAAAGTAAAGGTTAAATACATAAAAATTCATTTAGGATATGGGATCCCATTGTTTTGAAAATAAAACAAAACATAACTTAAATAAATTTGTTACAAAATTAAGTGCGGAAAAATAATACATAGAAATCATAACTAAAAGACTAAAAAAAAAACTTCATCCTCTAATCGAACGCTCAGTCCATCGATTCCATCCTACCTCAATACACATTCTCAAGCTGCCAAGAATCTTTCCGCCGCCATAACTATTTTCTTGCACATATAAAACATAAAGGAATGAGCCTAATGCCCAGCAAGGAAAATCTAACACATAATTCATATACATAAAATTCATAACGTAGCATATAATAAAACATATCATAAACATATGTCACACATACTATAATGGCCATTATTACTTGGGGTCCCATAACTAAACAAGTCATATGCCCATTAGATTTGTGGGGCTTGCTAGCTAAGCAAGTCATATGCCCATAAATTTATTGGGGCTTGTTAGTGTACAGGTCATATGCCCAAGTCTACAAACATACATAACACACAAATCATAAGTTAACATAACATATAAATCATAAGATAACATATGGCATAACACATAATATCATATCCTATTTTCCTTACCAATATATTGGGATGATGAGAACAAAGTCGGGATTTTGGAACACTCCTAAAAACCATAATATAGAGGTGAGTATTCTAAAAGAAATCGATGAATGAACTAAAAACCACCGAGAATATTCTTACCGACAAGAAACCTCAAGTTCGAAGAACTTAGATGCCTAACCAAGAATAGAGAAGACTGAGTTAGGACTATAAAACTAATGAAACAATACTGAAAGGAACTAAGAATAGGAATACCTTTGAAATTGTTATGATCGAACTACACCTCGAAACCGAAATACATACTATGAACCTTACTTTCCAAGTGTTTATTAAGCTTATAATGATTAAGCTTATAACCCCAATCCAAGTGTTTATCACTCTATAGTCTTACTAGCACTTGGAAGGCTCTAATCAATGCTTGAAGAATGAATGAAAATGCTTGGTGCTAGGTCCTATTTATAGAGTTCTAGGAATAAAAATCTTCTTTTTGGCTTTGAATAAAAATAATAAATTTAATTGAAAATATTTGAATATCCTTCAGCCAAAGGCTTAGGAATTGGTCAAATTGTTCAGAGAGATTTAAGGATTCAAAGCTTAATTTTTAAAACAACAATAATAAAAACAAATAGAATCCTAACTTCTAACTCCCTAAATCTCATAACTCTAAACTCTCCTGCAGTAAAATCAACACATCTGGAGTTGTAGAACTTCGATTTAGACTCTCTTTATACCGTTAGAAAGCTTATTAAATTATCTACAACTTTATATAAATACTATTTTTCAAAATTCATAACATAACTGGGTCAAAAATAGGTCGGAAGTTACAGTACCCTAAAGTTACGAAAAATCTATTTAATTATCTAAATAACACAAATAAATAAAATTGTGATAAATGTCATGCTCCTTACAGATTCTGGTGAAGACTAAGTCTTATATTTCCCTTATTTTATCATTAAAATAATAATTTATTAATAATCATACATATGACAAATGACATAATCCTATTGGCTCTATCTAAACCTTAGGAATAACCATGCTCATGACAAGTGTCATATTTTTATTAGCTCTATCTAAACCTTAGGTTATAATAATTATCATATTAATAACCAGCAATATTAATCAAACCTTATGTTATAATTAATATTCTTAAACTATAGGTTAAACTTATAAAATCTATAACTATTGCTAGGAGTTTCCAACTAAGTTCCGGCTTGAAACAAAATCCACAGTAATAACATACTATAACTACTACTAGCTATTACTATTACTACTACTATCTAACTAGCTAAGTAAAGTTCTTGGACTCTACAATTTGATTGCACTTGGCATTGAACCAACTTTTCATGATAATAAACCGGTGATAACACACACACTTTTGCTATGTTCACTTGAGACCTCTTTATCTCGCTTTGCACCGTTAATGGTCATGTGCATTTTCCATTCATGGACATTCTTGAGAATACTCACTATTATCATGAGAGGAAGCACCACCCCTAGGTCCATATAGGTAGAACTCTTACAGTATTTTGCTACCATAAAATACTTGTCTTCTCAAGAATGTGTTCTATTAAAAAACCTCTTGGTTTTAACCCTCAAATTGGTTATTCACAAGTACTCATTTCTCAAATGGGACTATTTTGATGATAATTAATATTCACTTGAGTGACTTGTTATTACCTATTGAACCTAACACTAGTTAAGTAACTAGCATTAAGATAGGTTACAATCAATTGTGAATCTCTCTGGGGAGTTTAAGTCTCATCTCTTGAGATGAGGTAGCCATTAAATCTCTCGTTAGTGGCTTAGTAAAAGGATCTGCCAAGTTTTCATTTGTTCTCACATAGGATATTGAGATGACTCCTCTTTGAATCAATTATCTTACATATCTATGTCTTAGACTAATGTGTCTAGAATTCCCATTATACACTCTGTTGTATGCTCTATCCAATGTTGATTGGCTATCACAATGTATCGATATAGTGGATACATTCTCTTTGATTAAGGGTATCTCCATCAAAAGATCCCTTAACCATTCGACCTTTTTGCTGATAGCAGCTAGAGCTATGAACTCTGCTTCCATAGTGGAGTGAGATACACAGGTTTGTTTCTTGGAACCCCAAGAAATTGCACCTCCACCAAGTGTAAATACCCAACAACCGGTGGAAAAATTGTCCCCTAGATTGGATATCCCACTTGCATTCGTATATCCTTCTAAGATTGAAGGAAATTTGGAATAGTGAAGGCTTAGTCCTTTGGTTTTCTTCAGATAACCTAGGACTCTTCCAATAGCCTTCAAATGATCCACACTTGGATTACTTGTAAACCTACTAAGTTTACTTACCACAAAAGCTATATCAGGTCTAGTATATTGAGCGACGTACATAAGACTTCCTATAGCACTTGCATACTCAAATTGGGTCACCTCTCTTCCTTCATTCTTCTCTAGTTTTACACTATGGTGGAATGGAGTATTAGCATCTTTAACCTTGAGGTGGTTAAATTTATTCAATACTTTCTCAATATAGTGGGCTTGCCCCAACACAAAGCCCCAACTATTTTTCCTCACTTTGATACCAAGTATTGTATCAACTTCTCCAAGATCTTTCATCTTGAAGGTTGATGATAGAAACATCTTCGTTTCTACAATCCCTTTCATGTTATCACTTAAGATAAGCATGTCATCAACATATAGACTAACAATGATCACATATCCCTTACAAGTTTTGGAATACAAACACTTATCTCCATTGTTATGTCTAAACCCATTCGACATAATGCCTTGATCGAATTTCTCATGCTATTGCTTTGGAGCTTATTTCAATCCATTTAAGGATTTTACAAGTCTACACACTTTATGTTTATACTTTGGTAGGACAAACCCTTTGGGTTGTTCCATATAGACCTCCTCCTTAAGGTTACCATTCAAGAATTCATCTTAACATCCATTTGATGAACATATAAGTTGTGTATAGAAGCCAAAGTGAACAAAATTCTTATAGAAGTTGTTCTTGCAATAGGCGCATAGGTATCGAAATAATCAATACCCTCATTTTTCGTAAACCTTTTAGCTACTAATTTAGCTTTAAAGGTTTGGATAGTGTCGTCGATGTGGTATTTTCTCCTAAATACCCACTTACACCCAATTGGCTTAGACCCTGGTGGGAGTTCTACCGATTCCCAAGTGTTATTGGAAAGAATGGAATCTATCTCATCATTCATGGCTTCTTTCCAAAATGCACTATCTCTAGATTTCATGGCTTCTCTATAAGTCTTAGGATCATCCTCAACGAGAAGTACAATTAGAGCTTTCCTAATGACTTTTTATCTATTTCCTTATACCATGTAGAATGAAATTCGTTGAAAATCTATCTCTTCCAATCCTAGAATTTTCTATTTTCTAACCCTTTGACTTCTTCTAAGTTCAATGGGTTTCTCTACATTCCTTTGAGAATTCTTCTCTTGAGAATTATTTTTGGAAGTATATGCTTGAGAATTGTTCTCATATAACAAATTATCCTTTAGAGAGTTTGAAGCTTGAGAATTGTTGTCACATAACATGTTCTCAAAGAATTCAATTTTCCTAGATTCTATCACAACATTGGACTCTATGTCTAATATCCAATAAGTTTTACTATTGTTGGCATAACCAACAAAAGCACACTTTATGGCTCTTGAGCTTAACTTTGTTCTATTAGGTTCGTTTTCCTTGTAATATGCAAGACACCCCCACACTTTGAAGTACCCTATATTGGGTTTATTTCTTTCCATAACTCATATGGAGATATCTCATTTTTCTTCATCGATATTCGATTAAGAATGTGACAAGCGGTTAACAACGCTTCACCCCATAAGTTGAAGTTCAACTTAGAAAACACCAACATAGAATTTATCATATCTAGATAAGTCATATTTTTTCTTTCGACAATATCATTGTGTTGTGGTGTATAAGGTGCAGTGTACTCATGAATTATGTCATTTTCTTCACAAAATGCATTGAATTCATTAGTGAAGTACTCACATCCTCTATCACTTCTTAGCACCTTAATCTTTTTATTTAGTTGATTTTCAACTTCTAATTTATAAAATTTAAAATCACCAAATGTCTCATCATTATGCTTTAAAAATAAATACATAGGTATATCTACTAAAGTCATCTACAAAAGTAAGAAAATATATTTTACCACCTCTAGTTAAAACACCATTTAATTCATAAATATCACTATGGATTAAATCAAGTAAATTAGATGATCTTTCTACACTATGAAATGGTTTCTTTATTATTTTTGCTTTAACACATGTTTCACATTTCCCATAGTTTTTAATGTTGCATGCAATCATACCACATTTTACTACTCTTTTCATGGTTGAAAAACCAATATGAGATAGTCTAAGATATAAAAATAAGGAATCATATTCAACAATATAAGTGGAATTAATTTCTTTATTGATAACATTGAAAGTTACATCATTGGTGCACAACTTAACCATACCCTCACAAGAGTACCCCTTTCCCAAAAATACATTGGACTTGGTAAGAATAAGTTTACTGGACTAAAAAATGGCCTTAATGCCATTTTCAACATTTGTTAATATTCATTCACTAACGTAACCAGTTACATTTGAAACAACACTAAGAATTATGTTGTGCTATATTGCAGATATGGAATCCATAATGACATTGATTCATTTTGGAGGAAAATAGACTGATAGATATCAGTATGATGACTACACCATGATTGGACTGATAATACCTAGTGAAAACTGAGATAAAATGCAATATTCAAAATACTAAGCTGAGTTACCAGTTATCACCAGGTATGCCACTAATGAAATTACTCATTGACAATTCATTCATATTCTACATTGAGCTCAAAAAGAAGCAAAATGCAGTAACAAAGCTGCCACTATGCATCACCACTTTTGATAAAATAATAGCTGAAACTATTGAACACAATACATATGAAGAAGAAACACAAATACATAACACAGATCTAGAAATGCTAGTTCTTCAACTAAACAACCAGCAATCAGTTACAGAGTTACAATATGACGAAGCAACCTGCACGACAAATAGCCAAGTACAAACCTTCCCAAACATTACAGACATAGTTGATAATGTAGCAGATTTTATCATAGGGAGAACAGAAGAAAACAAAAGAAAAGGAGAAGAAGATACAAAAATTACAACTGATCATAAAGTCTTCAAAGTTGAAGAAGGCCAGATTTATAAGGACAAAAAATTCTTGAAATCTTCTCTATGTTATTATGCTATGATCCACACCATCCAATTCAAGACAAAAAGATATGAACCGAGAGAGTACCTGGTAACTTGTGTGGATGACAATTGTAACTGGTTACTTAGAGCTTCAAAGTTCAGGAAAACAGAAACATTTAAAATCAGAAAGTATGTAAAAACTCACACCTGCTCCTTGGACATCATTATGGAAGACCGCAGGCAGGAAAATTGCAATGTGATTGGAGAACTAGTAAAAACAAAATACATGTCAATAAAGAGAGTACACACACCAAATGACATAATCTTCGACATGCTAGATGATTATGGTGTTTCAATGGGGTATCAAAAAGCCTAGAGAGCAAGAGAAAAAGTTTTAGAATTTGCAAGAGGAAACCAAGATGATTCATACCATAAACTTCCCATCTACCTTCACATGCTAAAAGTCTCGAAGCCAGGTACAATAACGCTCCTTGTTACAGACAATAAAGATCACTTCAAATATATGTACCTAGCATTTGCAAATTCCATCAAAGGATGGAAACATTGTAGGCCAGTCATTGTGATAGATCAAACTTACTTGAAGACATCATTTGGAGGAACTTTATTCACTGCTTCAACAATTGATTCTAACAACAACATATTTCCATTAGCCTTTGGAATAGGAAACTCTGAAAATGATTCATCATGGTTGGTTTTTCACAAAGCTAAAGGAGACATATGGAGAAAGAGAAGGTATTGTTTTCTTTTTTATATTCTTATTCAAACAAACTAAACACATAAAATAAACTGTTTAATAATAATTCAGCAATATAATAGTAATAACAATGTAAAAAAATAATAGTCATATAAATTAATGGAACCAGTTACTTAATTTGGACACAATAACCAGTTACTTCATCGTGATTTTACAAACAGGTATAGCAATCATTTCAGACAGGCACAAAAGCATAGAAAATGCTATAGACAATGTATACCCTAAAGCTTTCCATAGAGCATGCATATTCCACCTGCTAAACAACATCAAAGTCAATTTCGGTGTCCATGGGGAGGACCTAAACATAAACTTTGTGAAAGCAGCAAAGACATACAGGGTATAATCATTTGAGCACTACATGCACGAAATAGACAAGATTGACACTCGCATAAGACTGTATTTACAAAAAATTGGATATCGCACTTGGTCTAGATTCCATGCTCCAATAAGAAGATATACAATGATGACATCAAATATAGCCGAATCGATAAATGTTGCATTGAAAGCTGGAAGAACGCTGCCAATCACTACAATGATGGAAGGCCTTCGAAGTTTAGTTCAAAAATGGGTATGGAAAAATGGCAATGAAGCGAACGGAACATTCACAAAAGTAACAACAGATACTGAAACTGTGCTCAGAGAAAACTTTATTTGGGCCATTAAATTTCAGGTAACTAACATATATTCTGCACTAAATATTATTTACCAAAACATTCGGTAACCAGTTACTAATAATTACCACAGTAACCAGTTTCTAACATGTATTCATCTACTAAAATAAACAGGTCTTCCCAGTAAACACTATACTGTACCAAGTTGTGGTAGAATACAAAGAAAATTTTCTGGTCAACCTAATGGAGAAAACATGTGAGTGCAAAAGGTTCCAACAAGATGAAATACCATGTGCACATGCAATAGCAGTATTTGCCAATACACGGCTGAAAACATATGATTATGTTGCTGATTACTACAACACTACAACTATGAAAGCAACATATGAGTCAATTGTTCATCCATTGCCAAATGAAAGTGAATGGACACTACCAGAGACTTTAAACAAAATTGTCCTACCACCAAAATTAAGAAAACCACCAAGCAGCCCTAGAAGGAAAAGAATCAGAACTAGAGGAGAACCAAAAGTGCAGATTAAATGTGGAAGATGTGGGCAACCAGGACATAATTGAAAAACATACAGGAATGAACTAATCCCAAAGCAGCGAAACCCAACAAAGCCAAAGAAATTAGACAAATAAATTTGTAAAGAGTAGATAGACTACAATTTCAATTCATTCAATTGATATAATAAAATTGTATCCTAATGTTTTCTACTTCAATAAAAGTATAGACTTTTTAAGCATTTAACATTTTATAAACCTTACACTCAAGTTCTTGGTTACAACACAAGTTATTCAAATCTGAAGACTCAAGTACCTGGTTACAACACATGTTAAAAAAAACCAATTACTATAAATAAATTTAACAAACGACTATATATACATGTAACAAACGACTTAAAAAAACTAGTTACATAATCACATATCTTTCACACAAAAAAAACATAAATATATAAAAAATAATAAAAATAAAAACTAAAGAAATAGTAACCAGTTACCTGAAACATATGGCTTTCACTATCAAAAACAGAAGTAACCGGTTACACCATCCTCATACAAACCTATTTATAAAAAAAATTAACATTTACAAACCAATTACATAATGAAGTATCTCTTTAAAAAACATTAAAAATTCATGAATAAAAAATTATTATAATTTAACAAAAAATAATTCATAAATTAAAAATAAAATAAAAAATTGTACCCAGTTACCTGTAATGTATGACTGATCTTTTCAAACAATACAATAACCAGTTATCCATTAGCACACAAACTTCTCAAAAAATAATTGAAACCTATATGAAAAATAAACATGTACATAACAATATCTTCAAACTTCTAAAAAAATCACCAAGTCTATTGAAAAAAAACATACACATTAATATAAAATACAAATAAAAAAAACTTTATATTAAGCCAAAAATGTGAAACCAGTTCTTTACGTTGACCAAAAAAAAAAAAAAAAGTACCCAGAAACAAGTATAGTACTAAACCAGTATCCAGTTACAAACCACAACTTCACTTTTAAAATAAGACATAGTCATTAATACAACTTTAAAAAACTACAAAAATCTCTACTTATAATTCCTCCTCCTCTTTGATTTCTTTGATGGAGCATCATCTTCTGTCTTGTACCCACTAATCTACTTCTTTTCCCATGACTATACAAGTCAATGGCGAGATAATCGCGACAGGTAACAACTTTGGTAGCCATGTTCTTTGGGATGTCATCAATATTCTTATGGATAAACAAATCAATATACTTGATAACAAATACTCCACAATCACTGAAAAACAAACAGAAAACAAAAAATAAAATTATTAAAAACAAACATAATAAAAAAAATAAACAACAAATTACAAAAATCAGTTACTTATTTGTCCTCTTGAGAAGGCAAGTCTTTGGCAAAGTTAAAATCAATTGGATCCTTCTTCCCAACAGAATATGGACCAACATTCAAGTCCATATCTTTCCTAGAAACATAAAAATCAAGAAAGTCTAGAAAATATGGTAAAACAACAGAAGAAGCATTCACATATGGCAAAGCAATACTCTCATTCTTCTTCCTCACTAAAGAGTTGGAAAAGTGGATAAAAATCCAATGCAATTGAACCTTCACATGCACAGGAAAAAGAACATGATCCACATCCACCCAAGGAGTGTTACAAAACAAATATTTACCAATAATATAATCTGAAACCAGGTTATCAAAACGAATGCTGCTTGGAGCACATTTGGCTGCAAAAAAGTTATCATACAAACCCTTGATAGTTGCGTCAAACCAATAGTCTGTAGTTGTAACCCTCTTGTTCAAACTATTACTCAACTTAATCTTCTTCCTCAAGTAATAAAAACAAACATTGATATGCTACAAAAAATAAATAAACAAACAAAAGTTAGGAACTTGGTTACTAGCCAATAAATAATAATCAAAACAAGTTACACACAATACTACAAGAACCTAGTTACTTGTAAAAAAAAATCTCGAAACCAGTTACAAACAATACTAAAAGAACCCGATTACTTGTCTTAACTATCATCAACAAAAATAACAAAACATCTAAACTCAAAAATACTGGTTACAAAGTATTATACCAAGAACCTGGTTACTTACAGTGTCCATAAGCTCCTCCCCATAAGTTTGAAGCTTGTAAAACCATATCTTCTCAGAAATTTTAACAAAAGAATAATTCATCGGTGGATTGATAATATTATTAACATCAGAAAAAAAATTTCTTCTTTCAAACAAAAAAAATATTATATTAACAGACATTTACATATCAAGAAATATAATATTAAACAAAATAAAAAAACATACTTAATTTTAAGAATCATTTTATCCCCAATCCATGTAATATAATCTATGCATTCATTCTTTGAAACATCATATCCAATTTCATCTTTAAATGGAAGCAACCCTCTAACAATCAACACTTCTTCTACCTTCCTCTTCACATTTTCTTTTACTTCAAATGAACCAAACTCAGTAACAAAAGGAGATTTAACATGAGTACTAGGTTTAGGCTCCGTCTTTTCAATAGCAACAGGAACTTCATCAACATCACCAACCATCACAACTTTCCAATCATCTTTACTCCAACTAAATCTCTTTTCTCCTTCTGCATACTCCACGGTTTTATCAATAACCTTCAAAATCTCTGGATCCAAATATATTTCTTCAAAACTTAAACCATCTGAACTGAACTCAGGCTTCTTTGAATAATCCTATAATTAAGAACAATAAAATCAGTTACAACAAATTCAATTCTAAAGAGAATAATACAAAGAAACAAAAACAAAAATAAATTTCAAAACCTTAGTTCCACCCACAACATTTGACAACTCCAACCAAGTATAAACAGCATCAAAATTTTCACTTAAATCCTTCTCAACACCCTAAAATAAAAAATGAAACTGTTTACATGAATAACTGGATACACTAATAAACTAACAAATAATAACTTACTATTAAGAAACTGAAACCAGTTACCTTACTACCATCAAAATCTTCACCTAAATTCATCCCACAAGTCTGGACGAAAAAAAAAAAAAAGAATCTGGTTACAACAAAAAATGGTTAAAAAAAAAACAATAAAACATAGAACAAACAAGCTACCTTAGAATCATAAGAAATAGGGCTAGATACTTTATCAAAATCCGCTGGCTTTTTCACTCCATTATATCCAGTAGTTTCATCACTAGAACGTCCAACTTTTTCTGAATTTTTTTCAACAATTCTTCCAATCATTGCAGACAAATCACTAAGTTTCCCTATGAACTCAGACCTCATAATTGCAATATCACTAATAATAGATTGTTGGCTCTCTTTTATTGAAGATATTGTTTCACAAATCAATCTCAATTTTTCACTATCAATCTGAAAAAACATAATAAAATAATTTACAAAATAACAAAAAATAAAAATAAAAACAAACCTATAAATTTCAAACAAAATAATATTTTTTTAACTAAAACAAACACCAACACTAACAAGTACCTGGGTACCCGAACCATCATCTCCATTGTCAGCACACTCCTTGGGCAAATATATAGGCTCAAACTTAAACTTCTTCACTGCTGGTTTCTGCCTCTCCCCAGAATTTGGATAAACATCCAAAATAGTCAACTGAATATATAAACAAAATATATAAAAAAAAAACCAAGAAACTGGTTACCAAGATCTGTAACCATCTACACAAACAAAAATCTTAAATGATTAAAACAAATTTACGTAGTAACTAGTTACAAAACAAAATATTATACATTTTTGTTGTTAAAAATCTTTGTCACCAAGTTTGAATAGAAGGCATTATCAGAACTCTTCCAATTCAACAAACGGAGATACTTTTTCCCAACCCTCTGACAAAACTCAAGATTCAAATCAGATATAGTTTCATATATCCAAACCATAAAAGCAATTGGAAAACCAAGAAGTTTATAAGGATGAAGCCCAACCTTCCCATAAACAAAAACTCCATCAAAAATTTTATTACCACCTTTCAAAGCGATTTTCATATAATGAAAAGTCATATCCCAAACAAACTTCCCAAAATCAATATTTCCCAATTCAGACAAATCACGATCAACCATCTCAAAAAAAAAGCCATCAACCAACTTCTCACTAGTATACCCATACAAATAGTTTACTAAAATATGAATTATCCCCAATTTCACAACATCATTATCATCTACTAACTCCTTACTATTGAAAGCATTTCGCAATTCTGCCTTTGACACTTTACCAACAAAACGACCAAATATTTTTTTTTCTTAAAATGAACTTTCTTTTTTTGAAAAAGACTTGAATAAAAAAGACCATCACATTTAAGACATGTAACAAGGGCAAACTCCTCAATAGAAAATATACAAACCCTACGACCCAACTTAAACCACATCTCCTCATCCTCCCTCTCATGAGACACCTCTCTCAACAAGACCAGTTGGGCAAGTTGGGTTTGGAAATGAATATCATAAACTTCTAAAAAGTGTCCAAATGGCGTCTTCTTAAACAATGCTTTTTGACTTTTGGTGAACTTAGCTTTCAAGTCTTTAATGACATTCTTCTTATTGAAATGTTGAACCTTACTTTCAAACCTCTTAGAGGGATTGATCTTTAAATGAGCCTGCAGAAGAAACAAACAAACTAATTACACAACATGTAATCAGTTTCATAAAATATAAACATTGAAAATAGATCTTTATTTACGTTTATAAAACCGGTTATATGTCTTTAACTTTTGCATATTTGAAATATATATATATATAAAAAAAAAAGACAATACATTCACTAAGGTAACCAGTTACACACTCAAAACAAAACAATAAGCAAAATAAACTACTTATCTACAAGTAACCAGGTACAAAGAAACAAAACACTTTAAGAACAAAAAAACACAACCATAAAAATAAAACAAACACAATCAAAAATGAACATTATGCAAAATAAACTACATATCTTCAAGAAACCAGTTACACATGTAACTAGGTACATAGAAACAAAACACTTTAAGAAAAAAAAACACAACCATTAAAAAAAACACAATCAAAACTGAACATTATGCAAAATAAACTACTTATCTACAAGAAACTAGTTACACATGTAACCAAGTACAGAGAAACAAAACACTTTAAGAACAAAAAAACACAACCATAAAAATAAAACAAACACAATCCCCCGAATGTGAAACCGATTACAGTAACATCAAACATTTTTTTATTATTATACTTAAGAAAAGAAACACATACCACAACATGCTTAGTCTCAAGAGAATCATCTACAACATTCTTACTACCAGATGCATAGGATTCCCTCGTCTGTTTAACAGTGGAAGGGGATTTACTCTTCTTCATTGCAACAGGCTTCAAACAAGTAATGTTACTCCTTCGAGGAAGAATCTCGCCAATATCATCCCCTACATAGCCAGCCTTCGAATCATCCTCTACTACTTCAGAACATTTCTTCTCAGAACCAATAACACCACCAACTTCACCAGAGTGATCCATCAGAAATATTTGAAATTAAAATACACAATGCACTGCATAAAATAAAAACAAACAACACAAATGAAAATGAATAACAGATATAAATATCTAGAGCACAAATTACAAATAACTACCCATAAACTTTCCCAAAACAACTGATCAAAAACTGTCTAAACCCCCACTAAAAAACTAACCATCAAATCGTGCACCAAAACAAAAACCACCATTAACACCTGTTATCCCTAAAATTTGAAAACGGTGACGTGGCAACAGAAATGACAAAATGGCAAGGAATGGTTGGCTGACCTGGCTTAGGAGTGATCCGGTAGACCAATGAAGAATTTTGACTGGCCAGAGAAGTGTCATGACCGACCAGGCATGACCTTGTCCGACCAGTCACATGTTTGTCTGCCCAAGCATGACCTTGGCTGACCAGGCATGACCTTGGCCGATCGGTCATGACCATGTCCGACCAGCCAAGTGCATGTCTGCCCAGTCAAGTGCATGTCTGCCCAGTCAGGTACACGACTACCCAGTCAAGTACATGTCTGCGCAGTGCACGACTGCCCAATCAAGTGCATGTCTGCTCAGTCAGGTGCGTGTCTGCCCAGTGAAGGTGTGGTCGACCAGCTTGAATGAGATATGATCGACTAGATAGAGCAAAGCTATGCACGAGATCCCAGAAACAACTTCAACAAGAATCGGTCTTGGCTTGCGCGAGAATCTCTCATTTATCCCACGAATATAGTGTACTGTTACATTTTGAATATTATTGTAAGTTAAATATAATGAGAATAACAAAATATCCCGATTATGGGGGATATCATCTGTACGATCCTAAGCCTATAAATACAAGGCCTATGGCATCATAAAGAGGAATTTTTGAACTTTTGATTCGGATTCTTATTTTCTAGAGAGAGAGAGAGTACTTGTATTTGAGAGAATTCTTGTATTCTTGTAATCCGCACTAAAGAAACTCAGTTGACTCAGGTTCATCTGATCTTGAGTGCAGATCTATAATCATAACTCTAAGTGGATTAGGCTATTACCAACACATTGAGGCTAAACCACTATAAAAATCGTCTGTGTTGTTTATTTTCTCTTGAAGGTTTTTATCGTTTTTGACGTCCTCACGTCGTTGGCCAAAAACGCGGTCAAAATTTTGGTGCTTTCATTGCGAGCTTGAAGAGAAAGACAGACGGTCCCTAAAGTATTATGGCGCCTAAGAACACCAATGCGACCTCCAAGAAGACAAGCTCCTCTAAAGAGCCTGCCAGATCAGAAGGTCCTGGCCCTCAAGACCATGAGACTGAGCCTAGAGTCATGCTCGAGGACGTGACTCCAGAAGTTAAAGAACTCCAAGAAGCCATGGGGGCTTTCCAGGAGGAGATGGCATAATTCAACGCCAGACAGGAGGCGTTCGTTGAAGAAATGGCCAGGCAGAAGGCTGCATTCGAGTAGCAAAGACGGGAAATGGACGCCAGGAGTGAGGAGATTCGGCGAAAGTAGGAGGAGGCCAATAGGCGACATCGCGGGGCTGCACTCGCTCTGGAGGCAGCTATGCAATTGACACGGGCCAATGCCCAAGTTGCAACAGGAGTGGCAGCAACCCCAGGAGCAAGGACCACAGATGTTGGTCGTAAGAACACTGATAGACCCCATTCTCGAGGGCCAAACAGGAGTGGTAGTAACCCACCTAGTCAGGAGGAAGATGGGGTCTGGTCGGGCACTGCCTCAACTCAAAGGGGGAACTCCAGAACCCCCTCAAGGAGCCACCGATCAGAGACTTCTAGGTCTGGAAGTCATAAATCAAGTAGCAAGAAAACTCCACCTGAGCAGGAGCACAATAGAGCTCCTCGAGGTAAAGAAACTTCCCACTTCAAAGATGGGCATGGTCGTGATGAAGCTGATAGTCATCACACTGACCAGTCGAAGGAGAAGAATGATAACTACCATCGAGGAGGAAGAGATCACCCAGCTCAGACAGGAAGGCCACCACTGCATCCCAACCAGCGCAGTGGCAGGAGCATGTTCCGCCTAGCAAACCTTTCGAGAAAACTCGGAGTACGGTGTTCGATCGATTAGGAAAGCACACCACTCAGAAGGATCTAAGAGACGTTATTGCTGATAGGAGAAGGACCATCCCGGTCGAAGGGCGAGATCCAATCTGACCTACCAGTCAAGTAGAAATACTTGATGATGGTCTGCCGGATAGGAGCGCCCGACCAGGCTGTCCCGAGAATGAGTCCCAAACAGTGGCCCCAGGCATCCAAGCCCAGCTTTATGCTCTGACAACAGCAATTCAGAGTCTATCAAAATGACCCTCTGTGATTGATCCAGTAGACCGTAGGAGTGGCAGCCCGTTCTGTGCTCGAATTAGAGCAGCCCAGCCACCGAAAAAGTATAAAGCACCGGTACTGCCAGTTTATACAGAAAAGGCAGACCTGATAAGGCACGTGGGGAAATTTGAAGATCAGATGGAGCTGCTCGGGGTGAGTGATGACTATCGGTGCAGAGTCTTCCCCACCACATTGTCCGACACTGCCCAGGAGTGGTATTGGAAGTTTAAGCCTAACTCCATCACTTCTTGGGAAAGTTTTAGAAAGGAATTTTGCAGGCAGTTTAGTGCTGCTCGGACCCCTCCTGTTTATGGCAATCACTTGGTGGATATTAAGCAAGGAAAGGATGAGTCTCTCAAGAACTACATACAAAGGTTCATGAGAGAAGCTAACCGAGCTACTACAGTTGGAGATGAGGGGAAGATGGTCGCAATTTCTTCCGGCATTATCTATCGGAGTCCTTTGTGGGACAACATTCATCGCAATCCAATTTCAACATTACAACAATTTCTAGATCGGGCGGACAAATACATGAAGTTGGATGATGCGATTGAGAAGGGAGAGAAGGGCCTAAACAATCCGAGCGGATCAACTGATCCTCCCAAGAATGGTGGAAATGATCAAAATGGTGGTAAGAAACGTGGGAATAACGGGTCTAACCGCCACAATGAAAAGAAGGCTAAGTCGGGATCAAACGACAAGCCAACTTAGTATGAACCTCGGTTCACCAATTACACCACTCTTTCGACGAGCCAAGCGGAGATCTATTTGGCAAGTCATCAAGAGGTCCCCTACCGGAAGCCCCCACCAATCAAGAAGGAGATGAGTAAGAGAGATATGAACAAGTTCTGTCGCTTCCATGGAGACTATGGTCATGACACGAATGAGTGCAATCATCTCAAGGATGAGATAGAGTTTCTCCTCCGGTCGGGGAAACTGAAGAAGTATCAGGCAGAGAAGACCCAGGGAGAGGGAAGTAACAACAATCCTGGGTTCAAGCGGCAACGATCCCCTCCTTTGCAACCTGAGCCCATGGACTTCACACTAGATACCATATGTGGAGGTCCACATCTTGCTAGAGATAACAATAAGGCAAGGGAGAGGTATGCTCGTGCCCTTCGTCATGAGTTGGATGCAGCATCAACATCTGAAGTTATGGCTGTGGAGGAGCGACCACCGAAGAACCCACGATATGAAAGTGAGTCCCTCACTTTCACTGAAGATGATGCTCGACACGTGAGATATCCTCACAATGACCCTCTTGTTGTGACAGTCCAAATTGCGAATATGAAAGTGAAGAGGTGTTTGGTCGACACAGGGAGTTCAGTGAACATTATTTACAAGTCATCCTTTAAGAGGATGAAGCTATCTATCAATGACTTGAAGCCATGCTCTCAAGTCATTTATGGGTTCACTGGAGAAGGATTGTCACCAGCTGGAACGATCAAGTTGCCAGTCACGACGGGGAAGGCTCCCAAAACATGAGACAGTGATGACTGAGTTTTTGATTGTCGACTGCCCGTCCGCCTACAATGTGTTTATTGGTTGACCACTACTCACAAACTTACATGCGGCAGTTTCAATCTAGCACTTTTCCATGAAGTTCCCGACCAGTGCAGGCATAGGCTGCGTTCGAGGAGACCAGAGAGAGGCTAAGGAGTGCTATAATGCCTCGGTAGCTAAAGCAAGGAAGGGGGCCAAGGAGAGCAACATGATTGTATGTGTTGAGAAAGAGGAGGTAGATGAGATGGATGTCGACCTAAGTTTTGCAGTTGTAACCGATCGGGAAGAGATGTTAGAGGAGTTTGGCCAAGAAAGCACTCTTGGTTTAAGAGAACAAAAAGCCCCATCCGGTGATGACGTCACCAAATAGGGAGTTGCCCAAAGCGAGGGAAGGGACTTTGATCCTCGCTTTGGGGATTATGAAAGTGATGTAGGACCATCCGAGGAGTTAGAGGAGGTCCCAATAGATGAGAATGATCCGACCAGAGGAGTCAAGGTTGGAAAAAAGTTGAAGGCATAGGTGAGAGCACAGCTGATAGAATTTTTGCGAAGGAATCAAGATGTCTTCGCCTAGTCTCACAAGGATATGGTGGGTATCTCACCAACTGTGATCAGCCACGTGCTCGATATGGATGAAAGCTATCCAGCAGTGCAGCAGAAGAGAAGATTGCTTGACAAAGATCGAGCAAAGGCTCTCAAGGAGGAGGTAGAACGGCTAAAAGAGAATGGGTTTATAAGAGAATCATATTACCCCGCCTGGGTTTTAAACCCAGTGCTAGTGCCTAAACCCAATGGAAAATGGAGAACTTGTGTAGACTTTACTGACCTGAACAAGGCATGCCCAAAGGACTGCTTTCCTTTGCCAAGAATAGACCAGCTGGTGGATGCAACCTCTGGTCATGAAACATTTTCCTTCATGGATGCGTATTCGGGGTATAACCAAATCAGCATGCATCCTCCTGATGAAGAGCATACCAACTTCCGAACAGACAAAGGGCTATACTGCTACAGGGTCATGCCCTTTGGATTGAAGAATGCGGGGGCTACCTACCAGCGTTTGGTAAATGGTATGTTCCGTGACTTAATCGGCAAGAGCATGGAGGTGTATGTAGACGATATGCTGGTGAAGTCAAAGGAAGCTGAAGGACATGTGCGAGACTTGGAGGAGTGCTTTGCAATATTGAGAAAGTACAGCATGAAGTTAAACCCCCTCAAGTGCTCATTTGGAGTGAGTTCTGGAAAATTGTTTGGGTTTATTGTGAACTCCCGAGGAATAGAGGAAAATCTAGAAAAGATAAAGGCTCTCGCAAAAATGAAGTCTCCGGCCAAAATTAAGGATGTGCAAAGCTTGACTGGGCGGATTGCAGCTCTAAGCAGGTTCATCTCTAAATCAACGGAAAAGTGTGTCCCGTTTTTTAACCTGCTTAGAGGGAGCAAGAAGTTTGAATGGACAGTAGAATGTGAGCAGGCTTTCCAATCCATAAAGGAACACTTGGCCCAACCTCCTGTTCTGTCGAAGCCAGTTGATGGAGAAGACCTCTTTATGTACCTAGCAGTCACGGAGCACGCTGTCAGTGTTGCCTTAGTACGAGAAGAAGATAAAGTGCAGCATTCGGTGTACTATGTTAGCAAGCGATTGATAGGAGCAGAATCCCGGTATCCCATGATCGAGAAGTTGGCTTATTTCTTGGTACTTGCATCATGTAAGTTGCGGCCGTACTTCCAGGCACACCCCATTAAAGTCCTTACCAACCAGCCCCTACGTCAAGTCTTGCAGAAGCCGGAGTCATCTGGTCGGCTACTTAAATGGGCGGTTGAATTGGGCCAATTCGAAATCAAGTACCAACCGAGATCTACTATTAAGGGTCAGGCTTTGGCAGATTTCATTGCTGAATGTATTGGGATCGCTGATGTTCCCGACCAGCAAGAACGTGTCACTGAGCAGAAAGAGGAACTTCCTACTTGGCAACTTTTTGTTGATGGGTCGTTGAACGAGCATCATTCAGGAGCTGGAATTATATTGGTCACGCCAGAGAAGCATCGAATTCATTGTGCACTAAGGTTCGAATTCAATGCTTCTAATAATGAGGCGGAGTATGAAGCCCTCCTAGCAGGCTTGCACTTGGCTAGAGATGTGCGTGCCCGGTCGGTGGAAGTGAACAGTGATTCCCAATTGGTGGTCTACCAAGTCTTGGGGGAATATCAGGCAAGGGGCCTACGCATGGTGGCATACTTAAATAAGACCAAGGATCTGCTAGCACAATTCGAGGAGTACACCATTAAGTTGGTATCGCAAGAGCAGAACTCTAACACAGACGCTCTAGGAAAACTAGCTAGTGCAAAAGATGCTGAAACTCTAAACATAGTACCGGTGGAATACTTGGCGGAGTCGAGCATTAATGAACAAGAAGCCATGCCTATCACAATAGCTAACACTTGGATGACACCCATCATTGCTTACCTTGAGCAAGGAACTCTCTCAGATGATCGTAATGAAGCAAAGAAGATTATGAGGCAAGCTGCTAGGTACATTATGATGAATGGGGTGCTGTATAGAAGAGGGTACTCTTTGCCTCTACTCAGGTGCATAGCACCCGACCAGTCAAAAACTGTATTAGCTGAAGTGCACGAGGGGTTCTGTGGAGATCATGCTGGGGGGCAGAGTCTATCTAAAAAGATTTTGCGGCAAGGATTTTTCTGGCCTACAATGAACGAGGATTCTATGGAGTAAGTAAAGAAGTGTGATAAATGCCAGAGATTTTCTAAAGTGCCCAGGGTGCCTCCGAATGTCTTGAAGCAAATGCAGAGCCCATGGCCTTTTGTAGTGTGGGGGATTGATCTGATCGGGAAATTACCCAAAGGGAAAGGAGGAGTGCAGTTTACAGTGGTTGCTATGGATTATTTCACTAAGTGGACTGAAGCCGAACCACTAGCCACGATCACCTCAAAGAAAGTGTTGAACTTTGTGGTTAAGAATATAATATGTCGCTATGGTCTGCTCAAGAAGATAGTGTCTAACAACGGCACCCAATTCGACAGTGACATATTTAGCGATTTCTGCACTCGGCATGGCATCACGAAAAGTTTCTCCTCGGTAGCCCATCCACAAGCCAATGGGCAAGTTGAAGCCGTAAACAAAACTTTGAAGGACACCTTAAAAAAACGTCTAGAGCGAGCTAAGGGTGCTTGGGCGGAAGAATTTCCAGAAGTCCTTTGGTCATACAGGACTACTGCCCGGATAGCAACTGGTCATACCCCCTTCTCCTTGGCATATGGGTATGAGGTCATGTTACCTGTGGAAGTAGACCCACCGTCTCATCGAAGAGCCATGTACAACCAGGAGGAGAATCACCAATTGCTAGCTGAATCTTTAGATTCCCTCGAGGAGAGACGAGAAAAGGCAAGCTTGAGAGTTTCTGCTCATCAGCAAAAAGTGGCGCGCTATTTTAATTCCAAAGTCAGAGATCGAAAGTTCCAGGTCAGAGATTTGGTCCTCAAAAAGGTGTTCATCAGAGACCCGACGGCAGAAAGTACTAGGACCAAATTGGGAAGGACCGTATCAAATTGAGCAAGTCTTGCCACCCGGCACTTACAAGCTTGCTCGGTTAAATGGAGAGCTGATCAGGAACTATTGGAATGGCGAGCACTTGAGGAAATATTATCAACGAATACTGCTTACATAGTAGTAGCTTTGTATCAAGTGCTTAACTTGTTATTTAAGTTTGTTTGTGAACTGGCTATTTGCTAACCAGTCATGTTATTTTGTTTGAGACTCGTAATTAGACACATTTTGTCATTTTTTTTTTACGAGTAATAAAAGAGATCACGCGCAGCGTGGTCGAATCTTGCTACAAATTTTGCATATGTGTTGATTATTCTTGCTTGGCAGTGTTCAACTGTTCGGTATCCATCAGATGAATGACCAACATTTAAATAGTTGCATGTTTTTGCAGTGGTTAACTGCTGAAATATGTTTGTATATTCTATGTGTTTCACGAGTAGTAACTGCTCGGACAAATTTGGTCAAGTAGCAAGTGATCAAGGATTTTTCAACCCTCAATCACTTGGGGGCACATAGGGTATACTGGCGTGCACTTCAACACAGGCAATAAGAGCACGAGCAAAGATATTTGTTTTAGGCTGACTTGTAAATTTTTGAAGTCCAAAAAGGCCATTAAGCTAACTTGTTTGACAAAGCTTAAGTAACTTGGAATTTTTTAAACTTTAAGTTAGAAGCAGATATTCGTGTGACAATAAACATTATGCTCATAAAATGTTAGAGCAATAAGAGCGTGAGAAAGTATACTTAGTATGGACTTATGAAATGTCTAGAATTTCTAAGTTAGAAAACTAAGTACTCATGCAAAAATATAAGGCATACATCAGGGTGACTTTGCTATTCGCAATAAACTTGTAATGTTTTAAGTATAAAAAGACTTAAATGTTTCAAGTTATCCAAAAAAGAAAAGTAAAGTACAAATTCCAACAGCTCGATCATACGAGCATGAGTATATAACAAAATACAAAACAAAAGTATGTTAGAGAGCTGGTAGGATGACAACTTGTCTGGTCAGGCGAAGGCTTCTCTGGTCGGATGAGGGGTCACTGGTAGGCTCTGGCAGGTTGGTCAACCCCTTCCTCAGCTTCAACTGCTCCTTCCGGTTGGAATGACAACGTGGGAGAGGTAGATGTGGCACCTGCAGGATTAGCTGCTTCCTCAGCATCCCTGGCCTCACATTTAGCAAGTTCCTCTGCCTTAACCTCCTCGGTGAGAAAGTCGAGGTTAAGAGACTTGTTTAGCTTCCACACCTGATAAAAACAGTTGAAGCAGATCTCCTCATAGCGGGTAAGATCAGCTTCTTTCTCCTGCCTCAGCTCCTCAATCTCGCGAATCAGTCCCTCGTTCTCACGAGCCAACCCCTCGTTCTCACAAGTCAATTTGTCTAGCCGATCAGTCAGCGACTTTTTGGTTTGGGTTAGTTTGTCATTCCCATCAGCCAACCCCCTAAGAGACTCCTCTCGCTCAGCCACAGTCTTCTCTGACCGCTCCAACTTGGATTGAAGAGCACCCACCTTAGCTTGGGCCTCCACTAGTTGATCATTTAAGACCTTGATCAACTCCTTGTAGTCTACTGCTCAGTGCTGAGCATGACTGATGGTGATGAGCGTCTGCATGAAAAACAAGAGGTTAATACAAAGTATGAATATAAGTAACAAACTGTCTTGTGGTAGAGTACTTACTTCGCCAACTGAGCAAGCCCTCTCTGCAAGACGACATCAACACTAAGTCGAGGGAAGGACTCAAAGCTTTGAATCGTTGAAGCGTCATGAAGAGTCTGATCAACCATGTCCTTCCCAATGGTACCAGCAGTGCGAAGTGCCTTGCTCAGGCCAGTCGGATGAGTGGGGGTTAGGCTCGCTGAAGGAGGAAGCGAGGAAGGGGTCAACTGCGGGATTGCAACTGACCCCTCGGGTTGTCTCCCTTGGCTGGGCGGTACTGTCCTCGGGACCTTGCTCGGAGGAGTGGAGCCACTTCCTTCTCCAGACTTCCTCTTCGGGGACAGGAGGGGCGTTGTAATGCCTGAACATCTCTGAATCTGCAAAAGAGGAAGCACAAGATTTGTTAGTAAAAGAAATATATATAAAGCAATATGTGGATGAGTATATTACTACTGCTAAACAGTTCTATAAATCCCATATAACTAAGTTGACAAACATATCACTATGACTACTAGACCTAAGTTGAGGATCTGATCAAGGAAGTCGTCCTCGTCGTCGGATGATGAGCTCAGGTCCCTCTCAGGCTGGATGGCCTTTCCCTTCCCAGACTGGGTGGGAATGGCAGGTCTGCACTGATCCTCTGGCCGAGGCTCCCTAATGACGAGATCGCCTAGTCTCCGGGAGTGAGGAGATGGTCCAAAAGAAAACTGGCCAGTCACTACCTCAGTGCCGGCGTTGGACTGATCAGTTGCATTATTTTCCTAAGTAGTACTCTCCATTGTGATGTTTTGGTTACATGGTAGCAGGCCCACCATCTGAAGATTGTCTACAGTAACCAAATTTTTCACGTCCTTCTCCTCGATACACATGTTGGCCAACTCCTCAGCTCGCTTAAACATCTCTTTTGTGGGCGAAGGTTGCTTGAATGGACCCGCATGCGTAAAAGCTAGGTTGTTGGCTTTGATGTCCGACGTGAGAAAATACTCTGTATAGTATTTCCCAGGGTTTGACTTGTGAGCGATGCCACAAAGGTATTTAACCCCCTTTTTCCTGTGAAAGAGGTGGAAAAAACCTGTGTTCTTATGGCTTGGGTTGGTCTTGAAGTCGAACAAGTAATGTATCTCGTGAGGAGTAGGCTCATCCCAGCCTTGCATGTAGTAAAGAATATACAGGGCAGACAACGCCTGAATCCCGTTAGGAGCAATCTGGAAGGGAGAGACGTTGAAATAATCCGCTACTGACCAGAAGAAGGGGTATAGCGGGATGGTCGCTCCGGCATATATATGGTGCCTAGACCAGGCACAGTTCGCCAGGCCTGTTAGCCCTCTGGTGAGGGCGCGGACATATCACATTCACCCCTCTCAAGCCCAAGGCTTGGATGTGTTTGTCAAACATCCCGGGGTTAAGTTTCGTAGGCTTGGCAGTAAAACATGAAGGTGTTTCTTCTCCTTCCTTCCTTGGTTTTTGGACATCCAGGTGCTGGACCTCGGTAGCGAATTGCTGGGTGGTTTTTCTCCAAGTCTTGCTTGATTTTGGAATCTGGTGGGGTGGTCTCGAAGAAGCTGCAGTGTGGGCCTCACTGCGTTCCACCACTTTTTGTACCGCTTTGCGGGCCACTTGAGGATCCTGGTCCTGCGGGAGTCTATTGGACTTCTTTACCCTCATTGTCGACTGTTCAGCTTGATGAAGGAACTACTCTTTGTGAAGAAAGTATAAAGCTGAACGGGGGAGGATCTTCTTAAAGCGGTGGAGGCGATCCTCAGGAGTGCGACTGCTAGGAGACTTTGACGAGGAGTCGCTGCTTTGAGGGGTCTCGATCGAATGCGGGACGGACGTATCAGAATTCGTATGGTTGTCACCTCCCCTATAGTCAAAGTGATTCATCTACAAAAAATAAAAATGGGGAGGTGAGTAACCATACAAATATAAATCAACAAGAGCAAAATTTATTTTTCTACTTAGAAAAAATTTATCTAAGTAGTGAAAATATGGCATGTATTGAGAAAAAATAAATTTTGTGCCTAAAGTGCCTAAAAAGTGCTTAAGGTCCCTAGGATGAGCATGAATTAAAATTTTTGGACATAGGCAAAAATTATGGTCCAAGTGGCGTGCCTAGTGCCTATGGCGTGCCATGCTTGGTCCGAGGAGCTGTTGAAGCCAAGAAATGCCAAGGGGCCGTGTGGTGTTCGCTCGGGTGCACCTGGTCCGAGCAGATGCGCGTGCTTAGTGTCGAGGGCTGGTGCATGCATCCGACCAGCAGCAGCTCCGAGCGGATGCGCGCGAGACGTCCGAGCAGGTGCGCGCGAGGCTCGGCAGCTAAAGCGTATCCTTCGAACGGTTGGGGAGTGGCGTCCGAGCAGCTTACAAGGGCCTGGGAGGTGCACCCGATCGGATGTGGTGGTGCATCCGAGGAGAAAAGTTGGGTCCGAGTGGCTGTGTGCCTGGCGACCGAGGAGCTGTGCGCTTGGGTCCTGGGGTCCGAGGAGCCATGGTGCCGAGGAGTCAAGGCTGTCCTAGGGGCCTAGTCCGAGCCAAAGCCAGCATCCGATCGGATGCCCCTTGAGACCGAGTGACTATTGTATGATCCGATTGGACCATACTTTTTACAAAAAGAAAGAGCAATGGCCAATCGGCCATGTCCCCTACCACAACCCAAATCCTAAGCCGAAAAAAGCTAAGCCTAAAATCCCTAGCACAAACACTATTTCTCATACAAAGCACACAACCACAAGATCAAATGGGGAAATTGAAAGGTTTTTCAATGTTCTTGGGACCATATATGCCATCAAATATCCAAAAACCCATATTCATGATTTAGGTTAAAATGACTCATTTTTCTTTAAATTTCTAAGAAATTGAATGTAAAATTGGGTTACCCATTACCTAAACAACATCAAAACAGCCACCAAACACATTGTATTGCTAAGATTCACACATAGATTCAAGAAAAATACTCTATGAAGTTTCGGCCACCACTTGTATTTTTCATGGAAATTAAAAAAAAAAATACAACACAAATGAAGATGGAAGAGAAGACTTACCCAACTTTGAAGAGCCCTTGATTTGCTTGAAGAAATGAGAAGCTTTCCCTTTGAAGACCCTTGAAGGTTCGGCCAAGAGAAGAAGATGAGAGGGTTTCGGCCAAAGAAGAAAAAGAAGATGAGAGGGTTTTTTGATTTTTAGCTCTCTTGTGTGTGTGTGGAAATGTGGGAGTATAGGGGTCTATTTAAAGGAAAAAAGTGGGAATTACCACTTACTTTTGGACCTTTGGGATTCCTGGGATATTTTTTCTCCCCACGATTATGAGCAATTAATTGCAGTGATCGTGGTCTGTGGAGTCATGGTCTGTTGCATGGCGGGAAGATGAACAGTTGATTTTTTTTATAGTGCCGTCAGCTGTGGAGAAAAAAGTTAATTATAAGAGACATCATATAATAAACTTGGGGGGCAAATGTTATCCCCAAAATTTGAAAATGATGACGTGGCAACAGAAATGATAAAATGGCAAGGAATGGTTGGGTGACCTGGCTTAGGAGTGACCCGGTAGACCAATGAAGAATTTTGGCTGGCCAGAGAAGTGTCATGACCGACCAGGAATGACCTTGTCCGACCAGTCACATGTTTGTCTGCCCAGGCATGACCTTGTCCGACCAGTCACATGTTTGTCTGCCCAAGCATGGCCTTGGCCGACTAGGCATGACCTTGGCCGATCGGTCATGAGCATGTCCGACCAGCCAAGTGCATGTCTGCCCAGTCAGGTGCACGACTGCCCAGGCAAGTGCATGTCTGCCCAGTCAGGTGTGTGTCTGCCCAGTGAAGGTGTGGTCGACCAGCTTGAATGAGATATGATCGAATAGATACAGCAAAGCTACGCACGGGATCCCAAAAACAGCTTCAACAAGAATCGGTCTTGGCTTGCGCGGGAATCTCTAATTTATCCCACATATATAGTGTACTATTATATTTTGAATATTATTGTAAATTAAATATAATGAGAATAACAAAATATCTCGATTATGGGGGATATCATCTATACGATCCTAAGCCTATAAATACAAGGCTTATGGCATCATAAAGAGGACTTTTTGAACTTTTGATTCGGATTCTTATTTTCTAGAGAGAGAGAGTACTTGTATTTGAGAGAATTCTTGTATTCTTGTAATCTGCACTAAAGAAACTCAGTTGACTCAGGTTCATCTGATCTTGAGTGCAGATCTATAATCATAACTCTAAGTGGATTAGGCTATTACCAACACATTGGGGCTGAACCACTATAAAAATCGTCTATGTTGTTTATTTTCTCTTGAAGGTTTTTATCGTTTTTGACGTCCTCACGTCGTTGGCAAAAAATGCGGTCAACAACACCGATTAAAAAAAACCACCCACGACTGAAAATAGATAATCCAAAGCAAAATTAACAAAAATATACATTAACAAAATTAAAACATAAACCCCTGTAACCAGGTACTCACCGAGTCGAAACAACACAATAGCCACAAATCCACAAACAAATAACTTATAAAACCCTAAAAATAGGACGAAGGAGAATAATAAAAATCAAAATAGCAAATGTTGAAGGAGAGGAGTAAGACGAAATAGGGGTTATACAAAAGCGTGATAACGAAGGAACCTACAAAAAATAGAAGATATAGGTACTCGAGTACGTGCATGCAAAAGAAATAACCCTGAAGACTGATTTTTGTTAAAAAATTATTTTCCAAAAAAACTGAAAAAAATAATAATACATAAAATTACTGAAATGTCCTCACAAAAATTCAAATTTAGTATAAATAATCTTATACAATAAAATATGGGAAACCAAATAATTTATTTGATAAATATGGGAAAACAAACCCCATAAAAAAGTTAAACAAAAAATACCATAAAAAATGCACACACAAAGAAAAGCCATATATATCAAAATTTATTTAATTTCCCCATATTTCATGTAAATTCCACTAAAATATTTTGAATTTAGGCCCAATTGAGATTTAAATTCAAAACAAAGAGATTGAGCCCAAGTCTATTTGTAGGAGCTCAAGGCTTTATTTTTTTGTTTATTATATGGGAAAAGTTGAGAACTACCCATTTTTAAGAGTAGATAACTAAAATTAGACACTAAATATATTTAGTGAAATTTACCCATTATTATCATGAGACTTCCCAAATTACCCTTATTTGAGCACATGATTCTAAGTATTGTTGTAATATGTATTATATTTGTCATATTATAGTTAAATTAGAAATTCATTCTAATTGTAGCGTGTTTAAGGAGGAAAAAAAACATGTAATTGAAGGGGTATAATGGGTACATTAATTAAAAATTTGGGTACTAAAATAAGAGTTAAAAATAGTGGGTAAATATTAAAGTGGATCATTTAAAATGGGTACCAGATCTAATTTCCACTTATATCTTATTGTATTTAATCAATTTTAATTTAAATAAAGTCCATTAAGTTACATATATAAGAAATATAATATGGGCAATTTTTACTTACATACAACAAAACTAAAGAATTTACTATAATAATATCACATATCCTATTAACAAAATTATATACAATATATAAAATTTTAATAAACATAATTATAAAAACACAACCCCACCGATTCAGCCACTTTCCTTTTTTTTTTTTTATATATATATATATTACTTTCTCATATTCAATGTTATAGGAATTCAAATATTAATGATATAATATACAAAAATATTATCTAAAACACATATCTCCATATATGTTTTGATTCTAAATGATTGTGTTAATAAATTTAAACATATTAAATAGAAAATATTTAGTAAATAATTCAAATAATAAACTAACTAATACCTAAATTAATTAATTAAAAATTTATTATAAATAATTTAGATGATTTCTTGGAAAAAAAAATTCACTTTTTTGTGCGATGCTTATTTTACATAAACATAATTGTTTATTGTGGTAATTAAAGAAAACAATTCAATCCAATATTATTTTTTGTAACAAATTGCAAACATATTTGTTTCGATATTTACAAGAAAAATAGATTATGTTCACATGTACATATTGGTAATAAATAAATTTTAAGATCCTTTATATATGAATCGTTATTTTACTTCAAATTACTTTAATGAACAATCCTTATATTTAATAAACATAATTATTTTTTCTAAACATGTTGATTAAAAAAATAAACAAGTTTTTTTTTTTCCTATATTACTTAATTTATCACTTTAACTCGATTTTGACCATGCAAAACATTTAAGCGTTTATTTTTTTAAAAAATAAAACAAATACGTATACTTTTTTTTTTTTTGTCTTATATCATTTTGATAAGAGTAATCTATATCTAATATAAACAGTTTTGTATATGATTTGATAATAGGAGACACAAAATGGCCATGATTTATGTTTACAACATATAAATTATGTAAAACTATTTTAACGAACATTTTTTTTCAACAAATTCTTGACATAACTATTTTTTTTAATGTTGCAAAAAAAAATGTTGTTTTTTTATTGATTCACTTATTCATTTAGCAATAAACTAATATGTTTATTATATTACACACTTAAATTGTTTTTGCCATCAAAAACAAAACTATCATGGTAAATGTTTATTTTTTTTTATAACATATAAACATATATTTTGAATTATTTTCTTGAAAAAAATGTACATATTGGAATTAGTTCAACTAAATTGTTTATTATTGTTGGGCCCAAAATGTTTGGCCCTAAAATCCTTTCCTCATTTATCAAACATTTAAAACGGCTCGTTTTGGTATGCAGAAGCTCCGAAGGCAGAAGCTATGGGTCAGAGGCGGTCCGCGCCTCTGACCCCTGAACGAGACATTCAAAAACAGTATTTTTGGAGGGAAATTCGGTTATTTCTTCCCACCATTCCAGGGTTTGCTTGAACTAACTAATTGCTTTACATATTGTGTCCTATAAATATAAGATTCATAGAAGAGTAAAGGGATCGAACTTTGGACTGACTTAAGCATCAGAGTGTCTTTCTTGCAGGTGACCCCGACGAGTCGAAGGCAGACTTCATCACCGGAATAGTGACGAAGCATCATCCATCGTTGGATTGTACCTCCAGATATAGAAAGACAAATTGTTGCCTCAACAATTGGCGCCGTCTGTGGGAAACGAAGAACATTTCGGCCTTAGCCACGCCATCGAATCAAGAAATCAAGAACCCTCTTTTTACGTCTAAGATCCTCTAAACACCTTGGAACCATGCCGCCAAAAGGCAACGGAGTATCGAGTCCAGTCGCGCAGAGCATCCCACCAATGGACGTGGGCGACCAGATCGACAGGATGTGTCACCTGCTGGAAGCAAGCTAGCAGCGGTCCGACGAAGCGATCAAGACACTGACTGAAGCTCAGGCTAGGCTCGAAGCTGAGATTTCTGAGCTGCGCAGATCCGCTGACACCACACGCAATACCCAAACCAACAACAATCTCGACTCTGGTAGACCTGAAGTACCAATCGACCGCATCAGTTCCCCTCGGCAAAACACGAACCTCGATAGTGAAAGATCCCAAGGTCTCCCGCCACCCTCCGGGGCCGAAGAACGACGAGCCCCCCTCTCTAACACACATATGCGGACGGAAGCAGACCCCATCGGATCCATTCAGCCAACAGCCAAAATTCGGCCTCAACGAACCACACGTCAAGCCACGCACGATTCACCCTCTGAAGACCGTGTTCCCTCGATCCGGTTCTTAGACAGTTGGAAAGAAGATATGATGAGAGAAATAATGCAGAAATTCTCAGACGGGCGATCCGTTTACGCCACCAAGCATTTGGATCTAGTGTCAAGAACCACTGAGAAATCTCCTTTCTCAGAGTGGATTCAGAATGAGCCTAAGCCCCGGGACTTCATCATCCCTTCCCTGCCTACATTTAATGGAAAGGGGGATCCACTAAACCATTTATTCCAATTTCAACAGAAAATGGCATTAGAAGCTAACAACGAAG
Source organism: Humulus lupulus (assembly GCF_963169125.1). Classification (NCBI taxonomy): domain Eukaryota; kingdom Viridiplantae; phylum Streptophyta; class Magnoliopsida; order Rosales; family Cannabaceae; genus Humulus; species Humulus lupulus. The sequence continues at coordinate 53,023,277 of NC_084798.1, read as the reverse complement.
CTATTCAATGCAAGGTCTTTTCAACGACTTTCTCCGGGTCAACTTTGTTGTGGTTTTGACAGTTAAAGCCCGGATCCCTCAACAGTTTTAGTGACCTCCGACGGACCTTTTTACAACAATATAGTGCGAACCGAGAGGCACCAAGAACAATGGCTGACCCCTATCAGATTGAGCAACAGGAAAATGAACATCCGAAAGCATATTTGCAGCGTTTCATTGACCTCGTGCATCAAATCCACGACGTCGATCCAATTACCGCAGCCAATCTCTTCGTCAAAAGCTTGCAGGTGGGGTCTCTTTTACATGAAAATCTCACCATGACGCCACCCTACGACATGGCAGAAGTGCAGACCCGAGCCGAGGGCGTCTTCAAGGTCTTGGAATTTCGAGAACGTGCGCAGAAGAAGTCTGTGCTCATCTCTGCTCCACCAACAAATAACCCTCCGCCACCTGCTAGAGATGACAAGAGGAAATGGAACCAAACAGATCACGCGAAGGAAGGAAAGAGGCCAAGACAGGACCGACAGTCACCACGATACCCTTCCTTCGAATACACCGTCCCGCAAGAAATCATTTATGAAGAAAATAAAGAAAGACCTATCTGGCGAGAGCCCTATAAAATTACCACTCCTTCTGACAAGAGGGATAAAAGCAGGTACTGCCTCTTCCATAAAGATCATGGTCATACGATCGCCGAATGCCATAACCTGAAAAATCAGATCCAAGCCCTCATGAAGAGTGGGAGGCTTACCCAATACATCAAGGAGGCAGGCAGACCCGGCACCTCGCGGCATAATCCTGCTTCTGCCACAGCGCCGCAAGTGTCAGATCTCGTGCACACAGCCTCTGATAGCACTCAGGAACCTCTTAAGCAAGTCCCTATGATCCACGGGATCGTGGAGCTCACTGAGAACCAAGAACATATCACCAAAATCCATAAGAGGGTGGAAGAACGAGTGAAGCGATACAAATGATTAGGCCACACGGTCAATCTTGTCACTTCAGAGGACAGAAGTTATCCAGCCTCTGCAATCACCTTCACCGATGATGACCTGAAGGTCCTACACCTACCCCATGATGATCCACTTGTCATTTCACTACAGGTTGACCATTGCCAGCTGGCAGAGTTCTAATCGACGGGGACAGTGGGGTCGACATCCTCTTCGGGGAAGCCTTCCAGAAAATGGGGCTAGAGGAGAGTCAGATCCGGCCCTCCACCACACCCATTCTGGGATTCAATAGCCAAAGCGTATATCTGAAAGGCGTCGTTCGATTGCCAGTAGACTTTCTCATTATAGATTCCACCACAAGCTACAACGCCATCATGGGGAGAAATTGGATCCACAGGATGCAGGGGGTAGTCTCAACTTTGCATCAGGTGATGCGGTGTCTATCACCCAATGGGCGCTACACCGTCGACATCAAGGGCTGCCAGAAGCAGGCCAAAAAGTGCTTTCTTACCTTGAAAGAAATAAATAGTTCTGGCACTGCCTCCCATAACAACTCCTCTGACAAATAGCAATTACAGCAGGACCTACAAGCATGCCTCAAAGGGATCGATCTCGAGGAAGATCAAGAAAAACCCCTAGTTACACTCGATACCTTGGAACAAATATGTCTAGATGACGATGACCCATCTAAGATAGTGCTGGTAAGTACCAAGCTCTCTGAAGAAGAAAGACAGGCCCTCATACAATTTCTCAAAGCTAGAATGGGAACTTTCGCCTGGTCTCCACACGACATACCTAGAATAGACCCCTCCTTCATGAATCACAGCCTAAATATTTCAAATAGCTTCCCGCCCGTCAAGCAGAAGCAAAGGAGGTTCGCTCCCGAAGTAAATCAAGTCATACAAGAGGAAGTGCAACGGCAGTTGGCTTGCCAACCCCGTCATGGTCCCAAAGAAGAATGGAAAAAAGAAAGTATGCATAGACTACACGAACCTAAAGAAAGCATGTCCCAAAGATAGCTACCCTCTGCCGAAAATCGATCAGATGATAGACGCCACGACAGGGTATGAAAGAATGAGCTTCCTCGATGCTTACTCGGGATACAATCAGATCCCCATGAAATCAGAAGATCGGATTCACACGGCTTTCATAACAGAAGGTGGTTTATATTGCTACAAAGTTATGCCCTTCGGTCTAAAGAATGCAGGCGTGACGTACCAAAGGCTGATGCACAAGCTATTTTCCTCATTGCTTGGGAGAAACATGGAGGTTTATATCGACTACATGGTCATCAAATCTAAACAAAGCTCTTTGCATATAGATGATTTGACCGAGTGCTTTGACATTCTTGACACTTATAAAATGAAGTTAAACCCATCTCAATGCGTCTTTGGGGTGTCCTCTGGACAGTTTTTGGGATACGTCGTCAGTCAAAGGGGCATCGAGGCAAACCCAACACAGATTGCGTCCCTCTCAGAAGTCAAAGAACCTCGAACCATCCGAGACATACAGGCTCTGACGGGTAAAGTAGTAGCATTAAGTCGGTTCATATCACGCATTTCTAACCGTTGCCAGCCCTTCTTGCAGTGCATAAAGAAATCCACCAACACCACCTGGGGACCAGAACAAAGAAAAGCATTGGAAGAATTGAAAGCTAATTTGAGCTCCCCTCCTATATTGAGCTCCCCCATAGCTAATGAAGATTTATTCTTGTATCTGTCTGTCTCACAATTCGCTGTGACTTCCATTCTCTTCCGAGAAGAAGCTAATCGTCAGAGGCCAGTGTTCTACTGTAGCAAGATGTCCTGGACGCTGAAACTCGTTACAGTATGATGGAAAAATTGGCACTCGCACTCCTCACAGCAAAGAAGAAGTTACAACAATATTTTGAAAGCCACACCATCATTGTGTATACGAACTATCCACTAAAGCAAGTATTGAGTAAACCCGATCTCTCTGGAAGGTTATCTAAATGGGAAATTGAGCTAGGGACGTATGATATTCAGTTCTCGCCATGAAAAGCAAAAAAAGGATAGGTACTTGCTGACTTCCTAGTCGAAATTCAATCATTCACCCTAGGCACCCTGCCAGAATTGTTAGAATCAGAAGATCAATGGGTGTGGACGATGCATACTGATGGGGCATCCAATTCCCAGAGGGTTGGTATTGGCATCGTGTTAGAGGCTCCCTTAGGCCTTAAAATCGAGGAAGCCATTCATTTAGAGCAATCCACGACGAATAATGAAGCGGAATATGAGGCTCTGATCTATGGTTTAGAACTAGCACGAGACATGGGCATCCACCGTCTGAATGTAAGAGGAGACTTACAGCTTATGACAGAACAAGTGGCTGGGAATTTCGATACTAAAGCACCCCATCTGGCTAGCCTTCTACAGAAGGTAACTGCCTTGCGATCACATTTTCACCAGTTCAAACTTATACAAGTACCTAGGAAACAAAATCAGAAGGCTGATGCCCTTGCCAAATTAGCCTCTGCAGGAGGTTGCACACACCGATCCTCCATATCTATAAGTCGGTCAAGCAAAGACATGGAAGTCTACTCAACCTCATCAGAACCTGAGTGCTGGATGGATCTAATCATTCGATACTTGTCCACCTCTAATCTCCCACCTAATCCAAACAATGCAAAGCTTATGTGCCTTCGGGCACAACGTTATTCCATAATCCATGGAACGCTATACCGTAAGTCCTTCAACGGCCCCTACCTACGGTGTTTGCGTCCATCAGAAGCTAAAAAATTTCTAGAAGAGATACATGAGGGGACATGCGGAAATCACACAGGGGGACGGAGTCTGGCACATAAGGCACTTACAGCAGGGTATTACTGGCCATACATGATGACAGAAGCACGTGACTATGCCAAAAAATGTGACAAGTGCCAACGATTTGCACCCACCATCCATCAACCTGCTCAAACTTTACACTCCATCGTTGCACCTTGGCCTTTCGCAAAATGGGGTATGGATGTGGTGGGCGAACTACCTAAGGCTGCTGGAGGAAGACGGTATGCTCTGGTAGCCACTGATTATTTCACAAAATGGGTTGTGGAAGAAGCATACGTCACAGTCATCAAAGCAGACACCATGACCTTCATTTGGAAGCATATCATATGTCAATTTGGGATGCCGTGGGAGATAGTCGTGGACAATGGAACCCCGTTCCAAAATGCGAAGGTACAAGAACTATGTGACACACACAAGATCAAGCTGAGCTTTGCCTCTGTCACTTACCCACAAGGCAACGGTCAAGCAGAAGCTTCCAACAAAGTTATCTTTGCCAACATTAAGAAGAACCTAGAAGATAAAAAAGGAGCATGGGCAGAAGAACTACCAAAAGTGTTATGGGCATATAGGACAACAAAAAGATCCTCTACGGGAGAATCTCCCTACGCCATGGTATATGGAACGGAGGCTATCATCCCAACAGAAGTGGGCCTACCTACACTTCGAACAGAGATCGCGTCTGATCAAACAACAAACAACATTCAACTACTGCACAACCTAGACCTTCTGGAAGAAGTATGTACGGTAGCACAATTACGACTAGAAAATTATCAAAAGGCTGCAGAACGCTACTACAACAAAAGAGTCCACTCACGCACATTTCGGGAAGGTGATTGGGTTCTGCGCAAGGTCACAGGCAATAAGAAGAAGCTAGAACCTAATTGGGAAGGGCCTTTTGAAATCATAAAAGTACTAGGCAGAGGGTCTTACAACCTAAAGAATGTACGTAGTGGGAAAATCGTACCCCGTACTTGGAATTCAATGTCTTTGAAACAATATTATTGTTAATAGTTGTACTGTGTAATTCAAAAGTAATACAACAACTTTCCATTTTTTCACATTATTTTAAATTTCTCTTGTCCATTCAATTTCTTGGCATTATTGTCCATGATATCACACTAAGACAGACACGTGACAATTAACATTTCAATCGAAAGGTCCTCTCAAATATATCCCCACCTACCCTTGTTAAAAACAACATTATTCACGTGCACTCAAAAACCACCTACCACAATGGCTATAAATAAATAACTATCTGAATGCTTGCAGTTATCAGCCTCCCATAGCAATACACCGTATGTCTTTGGTCTCAATACATACGTTACCCACACCTACAACAAAAAATAAGCATTCCAACAAACAAAGAACAATAATAATGCACGATGAGGTGCTGCATCTCACCCCGCACATTGGCACCAGGCTGAATCTCAGTGGATCATGGCAGCAAGGCCACTACACACAATCTGCGTACATGATCCTACTGCCTCTGCCATTTCCATAGATATTGTGCTGCATTCTAATCTGACTTGACTAAGCTTACAGAGAGCTACGGCCAGCCACTTTGCAGTCTAATCTGCCTTGACTATGCTGATCTGGCCGTCCAACAATGGTGCACTGCATACCCTACCCTCTTACCTGAATAAGAGGAGCACCTCCTGCTGTTTACTCTGCCCTGACTATCACAGCAGAACCATCAACTGTCACACTTCGGATTCGTCACCAGTACACACTAACTGGTTTGGCAATCCAAGGCTGGGAGGAACTTTTCCCGCAGTCGCACCCATATCCTACGCAGTGGGTGCCTCTGACAGAATACAAAGACAGCCCAAACAAGCCATCACTATACTACACGGTATGGGTGCATTGGAAAGATATATGCCTCGTAATCTTAACCACTTTGCCTCTGCCTCGACGCCCAATTCTACGCTTTGTTCCCCGCATTCGGCCTGAATCACCTTAACCCCTCTGGCCATATGGGAAAGTATCAGCCGCACTCTTTCATACACACCAGAGGCCGAACCCGCTCCAATCAGACCTCTACACAACTCCCTAAGCATAAGAAAGTCTACCACTCAACAATAATAACGGCGTCGCAGAAGTACAATACTCTTATCACTATAACTTAACTTGGCAGATGCTAAGCGTGGGCACACATATTTGCTTAATTCCTTTTTTAATAAACAAAAAATAAATATTTGTACTTCGCACAATCAGAAGGCCACGTGTAATGAAAAATGGCAATAAATCAGAAGTTGTTATTTATAAATTATGTTACATTAACGACAATATTAATTTCTGATTTCATAATTGATTTATTCTCTATATACAAATATTATCTTGCCCATGTTTAGTCCCATTCAATACGACGCACATACTCTGCCATCGCACTCTCTAGCTTCGGATGGCCTAACCCATAGCGTTCACACGATATGTAGTACGGGATGCCACTTCTGATAAGTTCCTCCATTGCCCACGTTGAGTAAAGCCACTGTGGGTTATCAAAGATTCTCCTCAAAAAGGGAACCTTCATCCACTCACGGTGCTCACCTGCAACAATAATGTTGTCAGCTCCAACCCATCACCAAAACACTAAGACTGATCATTCACACAACACTTAACTGGACATTCTCTCCCACCATCTATATGATCTTTCACTGAATCTCGCACGCAATGGCCTGAAGGGTCTATGAAGCTTCTGATCCGAATAAACCATATGACTCTCACATGTCATCACGCATACAATTAAGTTCTAAACGGAAACAAACACATCCAATAACTCACCAAGACAGCAAACATGAAACAATGCTCAAATTGTATTGATAATTTGCTCTATTACAATTGTCTACATACTAATGGCCAAAAAAGACCAAAGAATGCATATACAAAAATTAATACAAAGCAAAACATAACAGAATTTAACAAAAAGATAGTGTGTCGTTCATTCTACGGCACCTCTTTCACCATCTGGCTTGGCCTTTGCAACTGGCACGGATTCTACTGCCTTCTGTTCAGAAGCCTCATTAACAACACCATCTTCAACAACTTCCCCCTTGGCATTATACATCGACCCCAGCGCATCGCCCCTCAAGTTCAACTTCTCAAGATGACACGCCGGATAGGAAATCTGCAGATCATCGAGTTCATTCAAATACTCGTCGACATCATACTCTCCTATTTTCACATCGACGCTTTTACAATACATCTCGAGTTTTTCCCATTTCTCCTCTGGGGTTTGCTTCTTATTGCATAATGCCAGATCAAGATACTTCGCAGTATCTACCTCAGCCACCCTCACCAGTTTGCGTTCAGTGATCTCACGATCTCGGATGCGCTGCCTTGTGGCTTCAATCGCCGCCTCTGCTGCCCTATGCAAAAGTAAAAACATTATGAAATCAACACTCATGCCTTATGGACACATTAATTTTCCAATACATTAATAACTAAAGAAGAGTCGCATACCTCAGCAATCTCCTCCAACTGCTTCTTGGCTTCGGTCACCGCCTCTTCTGCTTCCTTCAACTTCTTCCCTAGATGAAGTTCAGTCTCCAGCTTCTGCTTCTTGGCATCCGCCGCGTTAGCCTCAAGCTCATTTGACTTTCGCTGCAGTTCTTTTTTCTCTTTTTCTAGGATCTCTTTATCAGTCTGCAACGACACTATATCCTCCTCAAGGTCATTCATCATACTGCTAAGCTTCTCCATGCAGGCTTCATGTTGTACGCAGACTTGATTTTTCTCCATCCACTTATTGGTCATACCCACCAAGTCAGCTTTCAGTTTGTCTCGCTCTACTTCGAGTCCAACAGTGCCTACCAGCTTCTCCTCTGTGGTGGACACCTTCTTTTTAGCCTCTGCCAGCTCTGCCTCTAACTTCTTGATGGCTTCCACAAGCACATCCCGATTTGCTTCAGCCATCATTCTCCCCGCCCGCTCCTCTTCTAACTTCACCATCTGCTCTGCTAATTTAGAGCCATTCTGTATAGCCGCCGCATATTCTCGCCTTGCAGTAGAAGCGCATACATAGCTCTGTGACACATCAATTATGCTCATTAAAAATAACATTATACACATATCATGAGATATAAAAAGGGCATAATTTTTTAACCAACTTACCATCCAAATGTGGTATGATACTTGCTGCAGCAAATCACCTTGCCCACTCAACGATCCAATTGCTTCTGTAGGTAGATGGGGTCTGCTTATGCGTAGCATTTCCTCCATCACTTCCGTAGACGCAGAAGGACCATATTCTGAAACTACTCCTTCTCTATCATTTGCTTCTCCCCCTGCTAATGCAGTAGCAGAAGCAACGGGGGCAGCCAGCTTCCCACCTTCTGCTAACGTTGACACTATAACACTATCAGACGCCAGCGCAATTGTTCCCACTCCAGAAGAATACGTCTTGGAAGGGCGTACAAGTAAGCTATCATCTTCACCCAAATCACTTGGAAGGTACACCGGCGTCTGCACAGCAAAAGACGTTAGCTGCTCCACGAAAGCACTAGGAGACTCAAAAGTACTAGTACCCTTCGGAGACACAACAATGACATCTCCTGAATGAGACTCAGAAGCAACAGGTGGTAATAAGGAAACGTCAACATTGAGAGTGTCAACACCTGTTACTTAGGCAGCCCCTGATTCCTGACATCTAGGGGTAGTTTCAGAAACGGTGGTCATACTTGGCTCAACCGGCAGAAGAGGGGTGTTCGTAGACTCAAAACCCCCTCCGAAAGCATCCTCTAGAAGCCTGTTCTTACGAGAGGTAGAAGGAGGACGTCTCCCCTCTGAGCCACACTTACGGCCAGTGTCAGACCCTTCAGCCAAAGCAGAAGCAGAGGGTAATGCCTCTGACGAATTCATACAGATGACAGGAGACTTTGCCTCAACTGGTAAGCCACCCTGCACTCCATCTCTAGTCACCACTTCTGATGATTTAGACGGAGAAGAAGAAACGCCCACTGCATGAGCCACCCCTTCTGAGCCTGCCTCCAAGAAAGACCCAATTACATGTGAGGTAGAAGACGCCCCAAGTAAAGATCCAGCGGGGGCAGATCCTCGTGGCTTCTTGCACAACGTTAGAGTCTGGCCTGTTGGTAACTTTCCTAGGGTAAGTTTGGGGATTTCAAGGGGAGATCCTTGAGCAGTGGAGACAAAACCCTTTGGGATCCGAAGCTTGGACGAAATGCACTTCCCATCGTCCGAATCTTCACCAAAGGATTCCTCACGCTCCTTTCTTTTTCCTAAGGCGTCTGTAGGCAAAGGCACTTGTTGAAGAGGCTGAATCTGGAGAGCGTCAGAAGGCGTGGACGATCGCCCTTGAATACGGGAAGATCTGTGCGATAAGTCGGACTTATCAGGGGATTATTCTGCAGCAGAAGCTAGACCAGAACCCTCTTTCTTTTTACCTTCTGGGACCCCTTGACGTTTGGCACATGCGGCGTAGGTCACAGAACACGCCCTTTCACACTCGGTCTTCGACAGTGACAAAGTTGAAGGAGTAGGAGGAGATTTCTTCATAAAAGTTCCCAGCTGCTTCGCACATGCTGCTGTAATTTTGCTAAGGGTCATGCCACCCTTCTGCGATCTAACTCGCATGGCGCCAGGATCGACTCGATCCACAAAGCAAAGCTAGGTCATAATTTTCATACAGTAGGGATTCAGCACACCCTTGATACTAATGGCATTCTCCTTAGACTCATGCAGAAGCCCATTCTCTGTCAGCATGCTCTGCCGTTCAGGACTCATGTTAACCTGAGGCCAAGAAAAATCTGATACAAAGAAGCAAAACAGTAATACACAGAGTTAAACTAATAGATAATCATCCAGATATGATTAATTCACATTAAAACCAATAAGGAACAGAATGAAAAATGTAACTCACCTTTTATAAACACCCTGGCCAAAGGAAAAATTTCTTGAGGCAGGAATTCAGGATACCACGCTCCTCCAACAGTAAAGAAGTATTTGTCCCAATTTCTATGGGAGCTATCGAAATCGGCAAAGATTGTCCGATCCTTTTTGGGAGAAATGTAGAAGGTTTTCCAAGGTTTTCCCTATATCACCTTGTTCGTGGACTTGGTAAAGCACGCGTAAATGTCGTCTGACTGAATGTTGACATTCCTGAGGCTCCCTATCATCTGAGCTCCGATTATTAATTGAATAGCATTTGGGAGAAATTGAGAAATGTGAGCTCTAGAGTTTGAAATTATCTGAACCAGCAGAGTAGGAAGAGGGAAGCGGAGCCATTCGATATGTCTCAGACTCATGACGGTTTCGGTGGGCTTGACTATGTCCTTGAATCGCCATTCCCGAAGCTCAGCATCCGAAAGCATCCTCACCGTGACATTGTCAGGAATGTCGAACGATTTGCGTATGCGTTCATACGCATTCTTGTATCCTTCACGATCCAAAGGCTCGGGAGATGAACGAGAAGACATGATTATGCAGGTTGAGATGATTGTCGTAGGATTGAACAAAGGGGTATCTTTAGGGTTTCTTCCTCAGAGCTTTTTTCTGGAAGTTAGAATAAAGTTTGGAAATTTGAATGAAGATTATTTTGAAATAAAACTATTTAAATGAGAGGTAAAATTCTGAACCAAACGCTTCACTCGGTAACTGTGTTTGCATTAAGTGTAGCTTGTCAGGCGATCAAATAATCATGTACCTAAGAATTGTCTCGATCTGCGGAGAATGGCGGCTTTAGGCAGAATTTTTGGCATTGAAGAGTCGGCCCAAGATTCGAATAGATTAGCATGCCTCGCCCGTTCGAAGCTTGGGCTCGGGGGCATCTGTTGGGCCCAAAATGTTCGACTCGAAAATCCTTTCCTCATTTATCAAACATTCAAAACGGCTCGTTTTGGTATGCAGAAGCTTCGAAGGCAGAAGCTATGGGTCAGAGGCGGTCCGCGCCTCTGACCTCTGAACGAGACATTCAAAAATAGTATTTTTGGAGGGAAATTCGGTTATTTCTTTCCACCATTCCAGGGTTTGCTTGAACTAACTAACCGCTTTACATATTTTGTCCTATAAATATAAGATTCATAGAAGAGTAAAGGGATCGAACTTTGGACTGACTTAAGCATCAGAGTGTCTTTCTTACGGGTGACCCCGACGAGTCGAAGGTAGACTTCATCACCGGAATAGTGACGAAGCATCGTCCATCGTTGGATTGCACCTCCAGATATAGAAAGACAAATTGTTGCCTCAACAATTATATATCATAATTTGTTAAGTAAAACTATTTTAGCAAATATTTTTTTCAACAATATATAAACAAAACTTATTTTTAAGAATCAAAATGTTGTTCTTTTATTAGTTCACCCATCGATTTAATAATAAACCAATTTGTTTATTATATTACACAATTTAACACTTATAACTATTTTGATTATGAAAACAAACATTGTATGATTGCTATCTTACAACACATTCATAACAAAAATCTACATCCTAATGAAAGAATATAAATATTTGTGTATAAAATTAACACCTGTTGAAAAAAATATATAATAATTAGTCAAACATATAAAAAGATATATGGAGATTATAAAAAAAAACAAAATAGTTAATAAAATAAAATAGAAAAATGATCGGAAAAAAATAGTATATCAAACTATTACCACAATAATATATATATGGTGATTATTAAAACAATATAAACAAAATAGTTAATACTAAAATAAAACAAAAATGTTTATAAACAACATACAGAGTAAAGATATTGATTCAAAATAAAAAAAAATTGAAAGGTTGATTCTTAAAAAGACTCATAACACATTACAAATAACAATAGAAAATCTAAAACAAATCAACAAAACAGTTTATAACAAATTGTACACCAAATGCAACAGAATAAAATAAATAAAATAGTTTATGAATTATAAAAATTGTTCAATAAACAAACAATCCTAAAATGTTTATAAACATTAGAACACTAAATATATTGATTCAAAATAAATTAACAAAATGGTTAATTCTTATAAAGATTTATAAGATGAAAAAATAACAATAAAATATCTATAACAAACCAACAAAATAGTTTATAACAGATTGAATACCAATATTAATATAATGAAATGCATTAAATAGTTTATGACATATGAACATTAAACAATAAAAAAAAACTAAATGTTTATAAACATCATAAAACTAAACATGTTGATTCAAAATAAATAAATGGGATGGTAGATTCTTAGAAAAACTTATACAACATGGAAAACAAAATTAAACAAATCCATAACAAATTAACAAAATACTATAATCCCTAAACTAATAAAAAAAATTAAATAAAAAGCATACCTTTAATTTAGACAACCACGGTGCTCCATCACGCTATAGCGAGCATGGGATGTAACGACCCAAAATTACAAATAAGGCATAAGGACCTTGATTAGTGTGCCGGGAGGGCATAACTGGATTATGAGTGACTTAAATAATTAAATGCATGCTTATATGACTAATTGGATAAATGTGATGCATGACTATGTGTACTAGTATGCATGTGGGCCTTGTTTAGGTTATAAGGGTATATTCGTAATTTTGGCCCGTTGAGGGCATAAATGTAAATATTTGTGATAAATTGTTGAGATCATATTATTATGTGAATATATTTGTAGCTTGTGACTCAAGGCGATCCTAGTGAGCGGTCAAGCGGAAAAGTCCCGGTGGGAATTTATACTCGGCTCGGGGCGAGCCTGGGGGTATTTCTGGGAATTTAGGAAATATATTGGAGTCTATTTGATATTGAGGAATATAATTGGTGATTAGTTAGGTGTTGGGAAGTAAGCGGTAAATATTAGAGACATTCGAGGAATTAGCGGGAATTGGAGGCAAATGACCAAAATGCCCCTAGATTGATTTAAAGGCTTAGGAATTATGGGAGGGCAAATTGGCCATTTTGTTTAAAAATTAGAGATAAGTATTACTCAGCCTTTATGCACTTAGTGGAATGTCTATAATTGAAAGGAAGCTGAAAAAGGAAAAGAAAAGAAGAAGGAAAAATAGAAGTCTCTTCTCTCTCTCGGTTTGGGATTTCTTCTCCATTTCTTGGGGCCTTTTGGAGCTGTGGTTCAGAGGAGGGCTAGGTCAAAGCTTAGTAATTGGGTTCTTGATAAAGCTTGAGGAATAGCAGAGGCTAGTCATCCAATTGAGGTAAATTCTAAGGTTCTTTTCTTGAATTTCTGGTTTTAGTTGAGATGGTTTTCTAAACTTGAGTTTTGGATGGAATCAAGGGGGATAAGCTTGAGGAAGTGAAGGGCTTGAGGCTGAAAGCATACTAGAGATAACCTAGGTTGAAATTCTCCATTGAAGGTATGAAATTCTAGCTTTAAAGTTTTGAAGTTTCTGTTGTTTTCTGTTGAGTTTTTGAGCTTCAAGCTCAGTCATGGTGAATTCTTTGTCTTGGGGTGCATGTGGTTGATTTTCATATGGTTGGGTCTTATGGGATGTGTTATAGATGTTGGTAGGCTTGCTTTGGGATATGGTTGAGGTTTGGAAGGATTTTGTAGAGGTTTGGCTCGGGGAAAATCGAAGGAAGAAAAAAACAGGGTTGACTGTGCTGTGATTAGCGCTATAGCACTAGGCCTTGTGGTTAGAGCGCTTTTTGGCTCTGTTTGTAGCGCTATAGCACCCTCTTTATGGCGCTTTCGCGGTACCCTGTTTCCAGAAGGGGATTTTTGGGTTATTTCTTAGGGTTTTTGCCCGGGGGCTCGGGGTCTGATTCCACCAGCCCGTTTGGTGGAATTAAGGCTTCTCGAGGGCTCAGGATTGGTCCCGAGGTTAGGTTTTGGGATTGAAGTTTGGTTATGGTTCTAATTCATGATCGTGACTAGGTGTACGCTAGGGCTCGGAAGGGATCGTGCTTGAGGGTTGTCATCATTGATCAAAGCTACCGAAATTCAAAGGTAAGAAAACTACACACGGTTATGTGATTATGTTGGGACTAAGAGCTCCCTATATCTATATGATGTCATAGATGGTATTATGCCATGGGACATGTGATAAACAGCCTAAGAGTGCCAGAATCAATATTTGCGCACAGGGCGCTGCCCGACCACTAGTAGCTGAGGACAGCTTGATATTCACTGAGCTCAGTTTAAGCAGGCTGTAGTCAGTGGGATAAATAAGGGGTGTGACCTAAGGGCGTCGAGTCTGATTGTTATATGTGAATTGGTTTTTAATGATAATTGATAAGCTTGGTATGTTGCATGCCTGATTATATGGAGGTCTTGGACTGTTGAGTGTATGATTACACTGTATGAATTATCTGATTGTTTGTTTGATGATTATGCTCTGTTATTGTGTTTTCTTGCTAGGCCTTGGCTCACGGGTGATACGTGGTGCAGGTAAAGGCAAGGGTAAAGTGGACCAGTCCTAAGTGGGAGAGCTTTGAGGCTGAATGTACATAGTCAGCTGATCGGTCGCCACGGCCGAGGAGTAGTACAGGACGGGAAAGCCTAAATGTCTATTTTGCCCTTAGAGTGGCTTGTAGATGTACCTTTAACCTGAAATTTTGTAAACTGTCTTTTAAACGCTATTTCTTTTGGGATCTCATGTACTAAAATGTTTAAATATATGAAATGCAACTTTTGTGACCAAAATCTTTTAACCTTAGTTCAATTATAGTTTCAGTAACACGTTTCTAACTAGATGACTTGATTAGCAAGTCTTGCACTTTTATAAAAACATAGTGTGACGGTCTTGGCTATCCAGGGCGTTACAACTTGGTATCAGAGCGTCCTAGGTTTAAGGGTTCCTGAAGACTGGCTAGACATGTACATTCTCCGTTAAAGATAAGCTCAACTCAGGGTTTGGTAATTGTGCATACGTGTTTAAATGCTTAAATGATTAGAATGGAATATGAATGCTGATATTTGCTTGATTAATAGGGAGCATGAGATACTGATAGGGCCTGGCCCTTGACTGCTGTGTGGTGGTATTGAGGCATGCTTATTAGCATTGGTGTGTATGTGAGTGAATATTTGAATAAACTCTCATATCTTGATTGTTTGTGAATGTTTGAGTTCCAATGGTTGATCATGGAAGGATTATTACCCTGTCACCATTGCCTGATCGTCGAGTCGTTGATTGCAGATTAACTCGGATAGCTATGCATCCAAGATGATTTGTACGACTTATCGGCAGTAGGTCTGAGGCATGGGATGATGACCAGGGACAAACCCCTCTGCCAGTCCCTAAGAATTGGCAGTAACTTATGGCAGACTTGCAAGCACGGCTATAGAGCCAGGATGAGCAGATCTGTATTCTACGACAGCAGGCTCCATCAGGGAGTGATGCCCCTATTGTGCCACCTACAGTGGTACCGGTTGTACAGCCAGTAGAGGTTGGGAACAGATGGGAGCCGTTGTATGAGCGGTTCAAGAAGCAGCATCCCCCAATCTTTGAGGGAGGACTTGATCCATTGAAGGCCGAACAGTGGATGACCATGATTACTACTATCTTGGATTTCATGAGGGTGAAAGGACATGACAGAGTGGCCTGTGCCACATATATGCTGAGAGAGGATGCCCGTATCTGGTGGGAAGTGGCATCACAGACCAGAGATGTTACTACACTGAGTTAGGAAGGATTCAAGGATCTATTCAGTCAAAAATACTATAATGTTTCCATCAGGGCAGCGAAGGTAAATGAGTTCGTGGGGCTGGTTCAGGGCAGCATGACAGTTACAGAATATGCCCTGAAGTTTGACAGACTTACAAAGTTCGCACCAGATCTTGTGCCTACTGATGCAGCTAGGAAGGACAGATTTATCAGAGGGCTTAATGCTATGATAGCTCGAGATGTGAGGATTACAACAGTTCCTAGGGCGACAACTTATGCCCAGGCTATTGAGAAGGCTCTTACTACTGAGGAAGTGGAGAATAATATCTGGAGGGAGAGTGTAGTAAGGCAAGAGGGCCGCAGGGCGGTGCCTCCATATTCTGAGTATGGTAGGGGTGGAGGCCCCAGTGATCTGAAGAGAAAGCCCCTGATACTTCGACCGCTCCTGGTCCTGGTAGGAGAGGTCGAGGTACTCAGGGTGGCCGTCAGGGAGGCGGTGATTCATGGAGGAGCTATCCTGAGTGCACGAGGTGCAGAAGACGCCATCCGGGCAAATGTCGGGCTAAGGCCTGTTATTTGTGCGGGGTGGTAGGAAACCTCAAGAAGGATTGCCCAACAATGAATAAAGGAGATGCAGGGAAGGTGGACAGCTTGACTCCAGCTCAAGTGTTCACCTTGACGCAGGCGGAGGCTGAGGCTAGTCCCTCGGTGGTGACAGGTCAGCTTTCTAGCGCTGGATCTCCTTTTACTGTATTGATTGACTCTGGTGCTACACATTCGTTTGTTTCTAGTAAGGTAATTGATAGACTGCGTAGACCTAGTGAGTATTATACTTCGGGATTCAGGACTATTTTGCCTACAAGAGAACTGGACGTTTCTAGGACGTTACTGAACTGGACTATTTGTATTTGAGAATATCGAGAATAACGAAAATTGGAGAGTGTTAATTATGATTAACGAAATAGGTGGAAGATGACGATTTTACCCTTGCAGAGATTTTAGAAGCTTTTAAATGACATAGGGGAATTAAGGTCATTTGGCATGGATATATATGATTTATTGGCTATAGAAACCTGTAGAAAGAATAGAACAAAACAGAGCCAAGCTTTCTTCCTCACGTTCATCATTTTCTCTCTTTTCTTCTTTGGAATTTTTGAAGCCAAATTGAGGAATTAAGCTAGGAAACTAAAGGTTTGAGCTTAGGAACTTGATTCATTCATTGAAAGGGATTCAAAACCAGTTTGAGGTAAGATTGTATCCATGAATTTCAAGAATTGCTCTATTTTTCTTATGGTTTTTAGTCAAGAGATTTTGATGTCGTTAGTTGGGAATTCATGGAGGTTTTTGAGAAAATTTGCTTGGGTTTTGTTGTTGGTATGTTGATTGTGTTGTGGTAATACTTGGTTTTGGATTTGGAGATGTTTGAGTAAGGTTTTGGAAGGATTGAAAGAGGGAAAAAACGAGGTTTTAATGGGAGAAAACAGGGGTTTTTGGCTGCTGGGAGGCAATGTCGCGGCGCTTGGGAGGCAATGCCGCAGCATTGGGTGTAGGAGCTTAAGGTTGTTGCCTCTGTTTTTTTGGGAAGGGCCGCAGTGCTTGGGGAAGGGTCGCGATGCTTGTGGGCCATCTTGGCCAAAAGTGTGTTTTTGACTTAGGGATTCAAACTTTAGGCCTCATAATGTGTATTGATTACAGAGAACTGAATAAGCTGACAATTAAGAACAAGTATCCTTTGCCAAGGATAGATGACATGTTCGATCAGTTGCAAGGTAAGAAGGTATTCTCAAAGATCGACCTTCGTTCTGGTTATCATCAGTTAAGGGTCAAGGAGGGAGACATACCGAAGACTGCTTTTCATACCAGGTATGGGCATTATGAGTTCTTAGTCATGTCTTTTGGATTAACTAATGCCTCTGCTGCTTTTATGAATCTGATGAACCGAGTGTTCAAGGATTATCTGGACCAGTTTGTGAATGTCTTCATCGATGATATTCTGGTATATTCTCAGTCTGAGTTAGAGCATGAACATCATCTGAGGTTGGTTCTACAGAGACTGAGGGAACACAGGTTGTTTGCTGTAAAGAACGCCCTAGACTAGTACTTAATAAAACATTCACATATCATTGGTCCATAAAGAAAACCACTTTTTATAAAGGTCTCAGTGGGGACTTGCTTAAAACAATGCAAGTTGGGCCCTTTAGTTTAAAAAGAAAATATGAGTTTTTATGCAAAGTTCAAAAGAAACAAAATTAAATAATTAAGTCCCAGTGATAATTTAGAAAGTTTCTTAAAACATAACATAATTAAAATGGCGTCCTAAAGTGATCGTTTATTCCGTCCATAGGATACCCCACGCCATACACCCTACGACGATAGAACTCCTCATGTCACCACGCGTGCCACAGAGAAATCCTATTTGCTACCTGGGAGGGAAAGTAAGGGGGTGAGCTAAAAGCCCAGTAAGGAAGTACAAACAATAAGCAAGTAAGGATACAACAAATACAAACACTATCGTTCATCTTAAACATCATGACATCATAGCATATCATAACATTATCGTAACATAACATCATAGCATATCATAACATTATCGTAACATGACATCATATCATATCATAACACTATCGTAACATAACATCATAGCATATCATAACATTATCGTAACATAACATCATATCACATTCATACAACATTCATGATGAACATGACCCACTAACTTGTCCATGTCACCCTATGAGGTAAACAAGAGTCTCTGGTCCTTGAATAACCTCAGTGCGTCCGCCCTAGGAGTTACGTCTTTATATCCTTAGTAACTCGGACTACGTCTTTATATCCTTAGCAACCCATTTGATGTGTCGCGTTCATTACGCTAACATCCATTCATAACACATAGGAGTTACATCTTTATATCCTTAGTAACTCATTTGATGTGTCGCGTTCATCACGCTAACATCCATTCATAAACATATCATATTCATACAAGCCACATATCATCACATTATGGCATTCATAAGTCATAACGATTCATTCATACAACAGTCTTACCATTCATAGCATGAAATCATAAAATCCATCTAACTTCCTTACCTCAGGTCCGAGCTAAGAAATTTCACAACCTCTCAACGAGCCTATACCATAACCAAAACAACATTTCTTAGGTTCATAAAATTACTATTTTGCCCTTCCATACAACTCATGTGTGCATGGGCCATGCACACATAATAAGAGTTACACACAACATGCAATTATTCTTAACTACATATAAAGCCATAAAAGAATAATGCTCATTTTATCTATTTTACATGCATGATCTTTCTATAAAAACCACATGGTTGAATAATAGACATAATTTTGGATGTAAAAGTGGATTTGCTTGTAACATGCATACGTGGGAACATTACGTAATTGTGTCGTTTTAAAAACGATAATTCTACATATCTTACTTTTATCGTTTTAAAATTAATAGACTTATAACATGCTTTATTTTTCTTAAAATTTCTAGGTTAATTAAATTTCTCAAAACATTATTTTCTTTTATAAAATAATTTTATTTAGCTTTAAAAAAATAAAATATGTGACAATTTCATTTATTATTCTCAAATTACAAAGAAATAGCAAAAGCTTGGAATTTAATTAAAATACCTATGATTAATATGTTTCTTTAGAAAAATCAAATTTAATATTGGTTAATTGTGTTACATAAATGATGTGAGAAAAATATATTTTTAAGTGTGGGAAAAATATATTTTATTTAAATTATTTAAGACTTAGTTTTATCTAACATAAATCCATATGTGATAATTAAATAATCATTTTTTAACTTTTTAAACCAAACTTTCAGCCACTATTTAATTTCTTTAAAAATCACAAATAAATTAGTTCTAAATATTTTTCTCAATCAAAATAAAGAAAAATCATAACTTATCAAAATATGCATTCATACCATATTAAAATACCACTTTTAATATTACTATAATTTAGGGTATTAATTTTATTTCAAATACTCATCAAATTCATTTTATTGAAACACTTCACATTTTTTTTACAAAAATTCCAGCAACCATTTTTATCTTTAAAAATCACCATATTCAATTTAAAACCTCATATTTTTCTAAAAATACAATAAAAATTATGTAGGTATTTATTTGAGTAAAATATCATTTTATTGTGACTTAAAATACCCTTTTTAATTTCATAAAATTAACATAACATCAAGGACATTACTTATGCATGCAAATTATTTTTTTATCAAACTTTTACCCAATTGTTTACAAAAATCAGCAAGCTTAATTTCTCATGAAATTCATCATTTATCCCAAAATTTCACATAAAATCATACATGTTCAAAATCTCATCATGCTCTTATTATATACATAATTCTAAGAATATTACTAACATATTCACATGCAATCTTATAAAATCCCATTTTTTCTATTCCATTGAATCTACACATGAAATCCAACAAAACACTAACAATAACAATAACATACATTAATTCATAAACACCATATTCACATATGCCTTTATATTAAACCTAACATGTTTCTATCATTATTTTCATGCATCTTATAATTTATTCTTCCACAATATCATATGCATCCTATCAAAATTTCATGGATCCAAATATCAAGATTGCCAATTATCATTTTACCCAAATTACATAGGTCCTAAAACATGGATCTAATATATTGAAAATCATAAAACATCAAACAAAATATAAGATGATCCTTAGGTATGCCTAGGCCGAAATCCCCAAATTGCATTCATAAATTACCACTAATCATTATACATAGAAAATCAACATCAAAACCCTTTTATACATCAAACCATAATACCCTTCATGTAAATCAAACAACTCATTAACAACAAAATATCAAGAACACAACGTACCAATTTTTCCTACCCAAAACATAAATCCCCTTTAACCATAGTCCCTCTAATAATCTATTCATCAAAACCAAAAATCACAAAATTTAGGGAGGGATTTCAATACCTCTTCTTGATAGAAAATCAAGAATCCAATCCAATCAAGAATCCAATAACCTCCTTGCTCAAACCCTAGGGGTTGTATATTTTGAATAGTCAAGATGGAGAAGAAGATGAACAAAGTTAGAGACAACCCAAAATACTAGATTAATCAAAAGGAAAATCAACCAAAAACCTTACCCTAGCTTGAACCCTTTTTCTTCTTCTTCTTCTCCTTCTCTCTCTAGGTCACGCCCTCTCTCTCTCTCTCTCTCTCTCTCTCTCTCTCTCTCTCTCTCTCTCTCTCTCTATAATTTGGCAGCCCCAAGAGCATAATGCTCTTCCATTTTTCCCATTCCCTCTTTATCCTAATTGTCTCATAATGACTCAATAAAAGAAAAAGGTAACTTTCCTATTCTCTTCCAAAATTTTTCCTAATTCATATTTATTTAATTATATCACAATAGGTGGAAAAATAAAAGATGATCACTTCCTTTCCCAAAATAACATTATCACCTTATTTTTTAATTTATTTTATTTTAAAAAAATTATGGAAATAAGATGATAACTAAAATTGACCCAAATACAATAGAAATATCAATCTTCCTTTCCCATTTAGGTTCACACGTCCAAGCATCTTCATTTCCCTTTTCTTTTTCTTTTTTTTTTTCATAATGTTAATTAACTAAAATAAATCTAATAAAGGAAAAAAGTGTGTATAAAATCTACACATGTGTACCATGCTACCATGCACTAACACACACTAAATCACTAGGGTGCATCACTGTCTACCATGCACCTTAGTGCATTCAACCAAATCTCACATAATCACATCAATTGTCACACTTATTTAAAATGTAACACTAATAGTAAAATAAACATGTTACACAATTATTCACATATTAAAATAAATAACCAAACAAACAATTAAAAAATTTAACTTCAAAAAGATTATACCAAACAATTATAACAATTAAATCAAATAACAAACAATCAAATAAAATAAACAACAACTAAATAAAATAAACAACAGTTAAATAAAACAATTCATCACACTTAACATTTAAATAAAATAAATCAAAAAATTTTAATAATCTAAAAAAAAAAATGGCGCACTACATTTGCAAAGTTCAAGAAATGTGAATTCTGGTTGTCTCAGTTGTCCTTTCTTGGACACATTGTCAGTAAGGAGGGGATTAAGGTAGATCCAGCAAAGATTCAAGCGGTCAGAGATTGGCCAAGGCCAAAGAATGCTTCTGAGGTTGGAAGTTTCCTTGGATTGGCAAGTTATTATAGGCGTTTCATGGAAGGGTTCTCAAAGATTGATACTACATTGACTGAGCTGACACGCAAGAGTCAGAAATTTGTGTGGTCAGATAAGTGTGAGAACAGCTTCTTGGAACTGAAGCAGAGATTGATTACAGCTTCGATTCTGAGTCTTCCAGCAGATCAGGAGAAGTTTGTGATTTATTGCGATGCTTCTCATCAGGGTTTGGGCTGTGTTCTGATGCAGTCAGAGAAGGTAATTTCTTATGCTTCATGTCTGTTGAAGGAGTATGAAAAGAGATATCCCACTCATGATTTGGAGTTGGCGGCTGTGGTCTTTGCTTTAAAAATATGGAGGCATTATCTGTTATATTATTTTATAATGTAATATTATATTATATTATAATATAATGTTTTAGATTAAATAAATGTGACAATGAGTGTCACATATTGTAACATATAATAGAGAGTTACAATATTTAGATATATGAGATATATCCAAATAATGGAACATATTTGGTGTTACAAATTTGAAACTTCCAAAGATTACCCTTTATTGTGTAAATTTTTTGTTACACAATATTGAGATGAATTTCATAAAGTCATATGTGATATGGCTGTTAGAGATATGATGTTAACCCCAATAATGTGTTTTGGGAGTTACAAAATCATTTGGGAGGGTTTGGAACCGTTTGGAAAAACATCACATTTTTTAGTGCTGAAAATAGTCGGTGGCCGCGGCCTATGGGACAGAGGCTATTGGCCGCGGCCACAGGCTAAAAACTGACCATTTTTTTAGTTTTTTCAATCTTTGTTGAACGGCTCAAAAAACCCAAATAACTCCCAAATCTAATTTTTAATTCCATATTAATCCAATTAAACATTGGTAACAGCCATGGGGGTTAGTGGAATTTGAAATTCAAAGGGTGTCTCTAAACTCTATAAATAGGAGCCTATAGCTCACTTGTAAGACAAAACATTTCTATCCATTAGAGCACTTGGCTAGAAACACCTTGAGGCTTGATAATTCCATAAAGCATTTCTATAATATGTGAGAGATCCCTTAGTGCTTGAGTTAGGGGGAAATAAGCTTTTGGACAAAGGTTTCAAACCTTGTTCAAGTTGGTGATCCCCAACACTCTTCACTTTGGTAGTGTGAGTGAGAGTTGTTTATCTTTTGTTTCTTGTTCCTTTCTTTCATTCTATTGCTTTTCATCTTTATATTGTTCTTCTCTATTTACTTGTCACTAGAAGAAATCTGATCTTTACCTACCAATATATATTGGTAGATAAAGGCAGCCTTTACCAACCAATATTTATTCTTAAGATTTATTGGTAGGTAAATATTGCCAATATTATAACATTTTGGAAGGATGATTATCTACTAATAATATGGGTAAGTAAAGAGTGTTACCCTACACATATACTGGATGGAATTTTTTTTGCATTTGGCGCCTATGTTTCCCTCTTATCATTTTAACTTTTTATTAAAAATGATGCCGAGTTGTGTGATGATGTGTTAAAAAAATCCTACATGTCATCTTTCTTATTTTTAACAAATGGTACAGATTTTAAAAACAAACATTACACAAACAAAAATTAAAATTAAATTAATTCTAACTATCCAGTAAAAACAAAATCATAATAATATAATTTTTATCATTTAACCCTTTCACACAAAAAAAAAAACCTCTAATCTCTCCCTCTTAGAAAACCGGTTGAAGCAGAACACAATCATCACACAAAATTTACAAACCCACAATCAGCCACAAAATCAACTCAGCGACACTACTACAAAATATCCTTTACGGGACACTTTTTTAGGACACACACATAAATGTAAGTCCTTAAAAATATTTATGGAGTTTTTAGGACACTCATTAAGAGTCCTAAAAAAACATAATTTAGGACTCACAATGAGTGTCCTAAAAAATCTGGGCTAAAAAATGAGTGTTTTACTTAACAATTTTAAGGACTTGCTTTGAGAGTCCTTAATACTCTTTAAGGACTCACAAAGTCCTAAAAACACTTGGGCTGAAAAATTAGTAATTGTGACTTTTAAAGTGCGAGTCCTAAAAGTCTTTTAGTATTAAGACTCTCAAAGCAGTCCTAAAATTGTAAAAGAGCATAAAAAAATTCAGCCTCTAATATTTTCCCCCTCCTTCCTTTCTTTTTCCCTCTTCCCTCCTTTTTCCCTCTTCTCTTTTCCTGTCCGTGTCCTCTCTCTGCGACTCACTCTCTCTCCTCTCTCACCGATCCGCCCTTCCAAACGATGCTTCCTCCTCTACGACACCGATGCGAGCGCTGATACCCACGAACTACACCTCTACGACGCCAACGCCGGTACACTATCATCTCTCCTCGGCGCACGGTGGAGGTGAGGTCTGGTATGTTTCCTCTCAGATTTTTTATTTATTTATTTGTTGGTTGGTTTATGGTAGTCATAATCTTAGTATGGGGTATTTTAATCAGTGTATGTTTAATACTCTTATTGGTTTCCTTCATAGTATATGTTTCTTGAATCTGGGTGGTTTTTGTCCTTCAATTCAGTTATTATATGCGGATTTTTGAATATGATTATGACTTTTAATAAATTTTGGATCTGGGTATTGTTCTTCTTTCCTAGACGCCCATTCCCTTGTCGTCTTTCTGGCCTCCCTCCCCCATTCCTCAACCTCACCATTCACCTCTCAATATTGAGGTAATATGTTGCTCCATTAATTTCAATTTCTGCAATTTTTGTCTCATGTATATTTAAATAACAATAGTATTGTGATTATTTGTTTAAATTAGGGATTGAATTGATTTTACGGTGTCTGGAGCAAAAAAGAACGTGATAATTGATGTTGAGCTTTGTGAATCATTCTCTACAGTTAACATAATTTTTTGTTGCTTATTGGTGTAGAATATGAAGGTATGGGTTCTCAAACTGTTAGTAAATGTAGTATATTTTTGTGTAATTTTTCCTACTTATTTTTCTTTAATAAATTTGTTAGATCTTGATTGTTCTCTCTTTCCAATAATAGGATTTAATGGAAATGCATGGAGCAAATAAGCTTCGGGATGGGAAGTTTAATTACTTATATTACATTATATATATATATGTTATTTATGTTTTTTGAAGCTATTCTTGCATTTATGTAGTGGCTAAATAGCTCATTTCAAATGGAAATTCACATCAGAAAGTATAGAGTAGAGAACTGAATAAATGGAAGTCTTTTATGTTTCATATCCATACCATGAATTCAACTCAATCACAATTACATAGTGATATATGAGTCATTTTCTTTTTCTATTTTGTTTATATGTGCATACATACACAGACTGAGATGTTGTTTCGTAAAAGCTAATGTACTAAATGGAAAATGGAGTTGTTTATTCATGTATGATATGAATCTTGACATAGACTTAATTTCTTATACTGATTCAGGGTTAATGGCTTGCTAGACAAAGAAAGTCGTGTTAGGGAACTACTTATGGGAAAAGATGACGAGACAAAAAAAGGGTAATTTTTCTTACTTCAAAAAATCCAATGTAGATTTTGGGGTCATGAACTCATGGTTCACTAAGCCATTTGTTATTTGCTTGATAGGTTATTGGTTAATATGTGATAATTATATATTGAAATCTCTGCTTTTTGTTTGTAAAAATACAAAAAATCAATCACATTTGTTTGTAAAATTGCAAAATATTTTCTTTTGCTTTGTGTCACTGTAACCTTACACTATGTTTATACATAATGTTTTTTATTGGTGAAATATACGATCTGGGTCTGGATTTACTGTTAGTCTTTCTGAACTAAAAATTGTTAGCTCTTAAATAATTACTTTTCTCATTTTTCATGGTTAATCCAAGATAATTTTAGTTTATCTATCTTGGAGTTGGTATAGATTTGTTGTATTTGATGTGTATACACGAGCTTTTCTGGAGTATAATTTTGTTACACTGCCTTTTTTATTTAATTTTTTGATTCAAGAACTTATGTGTGAATTTTGTGTTTTGAATTAAAGGTAGAGGTAATTATGAGGCTCTCGGGCCATGTTAAGTTAATGGTCGTACATAAACCACTGAGAAAAGGAAGAATAAAGTACCTCAACTAAAAAGCTCTTTGGGATGTTATAAAAACAAAGAAAAGGAGGAACAGAGGAAAGAAAAATGTTGATCCCAATACTTGCATTCCTTCAACAAAGAAGATTGAGTAAGTATCTAAGTTACTTGGATCTTTCTATTTACTTCCTGTTTTGTATTTATTGTATATCTTGATGGATGTACAACATCACTCAATCTACAGTCCAAAAAAAGAACACCCTCTGGCGCCGCCTTTTAAATGAGATGCCCATAATGACAATAAAAAGGGAGAACTAATAATATCTCATGGGGTCTTGTTCTTATTATGCTTAATATATAAAATCTTGTTCTTTCTGTTTGGATTATATATATATATATATGTAATATAAGTAATATACTTACCTTTATGAAAAATCATTCAGTACTCTTCTATTACATGATGTTATAGAGGTCACTCGAATCTCTAATCTCTAATGGTAAGTAGAAAAATCTTTTGGAACTAATATAGATATATATCTTTTGATTTTATTGCCTTTTGCCTGATGTTGTCCTCTTCTTTATAGGGATTTCGAAGGTTTTGAAATTCAAATGCCATTATTTATTAAAATCATATATATGCATTGAGTTTTTCTGTGGTGAATGACTTATATTATTTTTCTTCATCATTGTAGATTACTCAAGTTTTGGGGTAGATCTTTTGACTGCCGATGTCTTTGTGTGATATAATCATTTAAGAACTTACAATAGAATGATGAGTATGCTACAACCACTAAGAGAAAAGCCACGATAGAGAAATGTATATCCAAGAGACTTATGATAAGTAATATTTCTAGAAATTAAAATTTATTTTATGCATTTGCTGTTACAATTATGAGGTAGTTTAATTAGATTGGTAAAGATTTTGAACATGCTAATGTTTAATCCAATTAATGATAGTCCTTTAAAAAAATCGTAAATCTTTACTATTATTATTAAAGTCCAGTGAAAGTTTTATTAAAAAACTTATGACCATTTACATATCATTTTCAGGTAACTTCAAAAAACATTATTAGGCGGTTTATTTATTTATAATTGCAATATTATTGGCTATTAATTTTGTTCACAGGAGCAGTCTCAGTTGACGTCAATGGATCATGTGAGAGGGGTAAATGTTGCAAACTTAGCTGCTATGGAGCAAAGTCGTATGCTTGCTAATACATTAGCTCAGAACAATGATCCTAAATTTCAGGTTTGCAAGCTATGTTGTGCTGCAACTCTATGATTCTCTTGTTTTCAACATGAAGATATTCTTCTGCATGTGTTTATTGCTTCTAACTGTCATATATATTTTTTCCATGTCTTTTTGAGTGTGTGTGATGATACAAGTATTGTGATCGATACTGTTGACGCGGTTCTTCGCCAACAGGTAATTAAGAAAAGAAAGAAGAAGAGATTAGTGCTTATGTTGAACCGAAATAGATGAATGATCTTGGAAATGGAATGGTGACACAAAATACGTTTTTTAGGTGATTCAACGGTTAAAATCCTTCTACTCCACCAGTCAATATCATTGCTATATCCTTGGTATTCTTTTACAGGGTATTTTTTACATAATCGAATCCAACCCTTTGTAACTCCCAGGGTCTCCATATTTATAGGAGAAGGCACCTGGGAGTTGGTAAGAAGGTCATCTCGTGACCTTCTTACCTATCATGTCAACTCTGTGACATTCATGATTAATTCCTAAACCTAACACATAAGTGTGGTCAAATTAATAGGTAAGGGGATAATGGGCCGCACGGCCCAACCCAGTCGTGGGTGTCTGAATACGCACGCTCATGCTGCGTGTCCGAGAAGTCAGGGATATATCAGACACGTGATGTCTGATATATGCATGTTTACCTTGCGTGGTTGACTGTATAAAAGGTCACAGCCTCCAACTCTAGCTCGTACCACAAGCTGGATGCTTCCCTCGACCTGTGGCCTTCAGAGTCCAACTCAGTCTAACCTTGGCGAATCCTTAGGCTGCCTGGAGCTGAGGAGGTAGGATCTTTCGATGGCAGCTCCGGTTTGTGGGGATGTCCACGTGGCTGAGATACAGTTCAGGCCGTATCTCAGGTCGCTAATAGCCCGTGGGAAAAACAGGGCGTACATCTGCCCCCCAAGCCTCTGCTCGTGGTACACGACGTCGCATAGGGCCACAGTAAGGGCTTTTAGGCTTCCCCATGAACTCTTCATATTCCACATTCTACGCAGGCGCCGAATACGTGGAACATCGTGGTTGGTGACAGTACGTCTTCCGAGAACCGCATGTAATGGCCTAGCCTATACTCAGCCGTCGTTTCGTCTTTCGAGTGGAGGGCCTTGGATCCCACATCAGGGCAATCCAACGGTCCTCCTCATGTGGCCCTTCACGTATATAAAAGGGGTGGCCACCTTATGCATGGGCCACCCGTTCATTTGAAATTTTCCATAATTTTCTCTTCTTCTTGCTCTAAAAAATCCCCCCTTTTTTCCTTCCGGTTACCATCTTCGGCGTCCCAGAAATTCAGGTGCAAGGGTTCCTCTGAAGCTTTGGAATCAACTACTCCGATGAAGCCCCTACCTAGGCGATCCCTTCATCCTTTTCTCAACCAACACATACTGTAAGTTTCCTAACTGTGCACGTTTTGAAATTATTTTTCACTGTAGCTTAGGTAAATATTTACTGTAGCCACATGCAGGGTTTTGTTGGTTTTTTGTGGGCAAGAAGGGTAAAAGCCTCTCAGGTTAGGGTATCGTTTGTGGTAGGAAACCTTTTAGAAGCATGGTTTATAGGGTGCGCTTTCTGGGGAAATTTTCTGGGTAGGATTTTTGGTAGGCTTGTTCAAAATATCAAGTATTTTGGGTGCAAAACCGGGTAGCTTAGGGGACACGCTTCACAGGCGGTTTTGCCTCTCTTGCCTACTGGAACTTTCCCTCCAAGGAAAAATTCTATCCTGACCCTCCTGACACACGAATTCTGAGCAATCGGGGATTTGTTGGGTGCATAGGCGCGTGTTCATAGAACCGCGTGGTCTCATTCTCCACGGGCTGGGCTTACCTCAGCTCGTGTCAAGGAAACACAGATTTTTCTCCATTTTAGGTCGCCTTTTTCTAAAATCTCTTCTTTTTGTTCGCTAGGCGACCAGATGGGACCCAAGAAGAATGCTCCCAAGAAGCCTGTAGGAAGCTCGTCCTCCCGACAAGACAAAGGAAAGGAGGTGATGGCTGAATCCCCGATCCCCAACTTCGGGCCAGCAGTGGAACAGGAGCTCGAGGTGGCTCCCGATGCGTTCTTTGAGGCGGAGAGGATTGTCTCAAAGATTACTGAGCAGGCGAGGGTAAACAAAATATTCCTCTCCCATAACATCGAGCTGGGGAAAGGATCCGTGATTGCCCGACCTCCCGCAGAAGGCGAGCGGAGCTGCGCGCCGCTTGATGAGGCGTTCTCGGCCTGGAGCGATGAACATTTCAAGGCGGGGGCCTTCCGTACTTCACCAATTTCCTCAATTACGTGAGGTTGGCCCCATTCCAGCTCCCCCCCCCCCCCCCCAACTCTTATCGTTTGTTGGCGGGGTTAAGATACTTGTTCTTAAAACAGGAGTGGGAGGTCCCCACTCCTGCGGACATCCTGTATTTCTTCTGCCTCAAGGCCAGCCCGGAGTAGTGGGGGCGAGGTGACGGGTTTTATTACTTAACCCGGTTCCCCAACACGGCTGCAGTCATCGAGCTGCCCAGCCACCCCAATGACTTCATAGATCAATTCTTTATGTCGACGGGGTTCCGAAACTGCGAGCTGCACTACTTCAATCACCCTCGTAAGTTCCTTTCAACCTTAGCTCGTAAGTTAAGTACTGGTTAGCTTCCCCTATATCCCTTTCTGACTTAGGCTAATTCTGCAGCTATCTTCGCAAGGACAGAAAAGTCTGTGATCCTCGGCAGCCAGTACGAGACACTAGCGGGCTTGCCCCCCAGTGAAAAGGACTATCGTCAGCTCGTGACAGACGAGATGATGGTGGCCTGTAAGCTGATCTTCCCAGGCCAGACTCTGAACCTGAGGAGGCTCCGGGCGCTTCCCCCAGCTCACGATACCAGGCCTATCATCGTGGAGGAGGTCGCGGGGGATGAAGATGAGGAGGACAAGGTGCCTCTTGTGAGGACGAAGAAGCGGGCGTTGGAGGTTGCCCAAAGAACGGACGAGGAGAGGATCCGGTCCGGAGCAGCTGCAGGTCCTTCTGGCCAAGGTAACCCATACATGTTTAGGAACTTAGATAGGGCCACTGCAAACCCCCAGCTAGCTAGGTACAATCCCAAACAGATCATCCAACGCCATCGAAGTGACCTAGACTTAGATGAAACCCTGCTCCACTGCGTCGACCAGCTCGTGTTGGATTACGAAAGTAGCTGCCCTAGGGGGACCATAGTTGTAGATAACACCCTAGCTTTTAGGTCGGTCCTATTCGAGAAGTATGGGACTAACCTTCGGTCATGGCCATCACTCCGGGAGGGTACCGTATCTCCAGGACTTAGGCAATACGTAGAAGAGTCTAGTTCTGAGCCAACCTCGGATCCAGAACCCGTGCCAGCTCGAGAAGGGATTGTCTTAGATTCCCCCGAAGAAGCTCCGGGGCCGATGGTCGTAACCATAGACTCTTCCTCTAGCTCGGGGGGTAGGATTCCCTTTAGTACATATATATACTTGAATTTTGCATTTTTTCCCTTTGTTTTTGTATGACTGCTAACTTGTGTACAAACCATATCTTTGTTCTGATAGAAGAGATGTCTCAGCCCTGAGGAAAGAGTCTGCGAGCTGCGTTCACCGGGGGGAACTCACCAGCTGGGGCCTCTGGGCACAAAATGAAGAAGCTGCGGACGCTGAAGAAAATCGCCGGGACCCCAACCAAGTCTCTTACAAAGCGCCGTTGCCCTTCACCGGAGCATAGCTAGGACCAAGGCCCAGCTCGAGGATATGAGGAGCGAGCATCAGGCGACTGTGGCCACTCACCAGACTTCCTTGCAGACGACTAAGGATGCCTTGGCGGCCGCGCAGGCCAAGCTAGAAGAAGCCCACCCCAAGCTACAAGAACTCGAGGCTACCAAAGCCGCCCTCGCCGCTGCGCGGGCAGACCTAGATACTGCGAAGGCTGAGGCCAAGGCCGCCCTGGAGGCCGAGCAGGCAGCTTCAGGCATCGCCATGGAGAACATATTCTACCATTGTTGGGCCTATAGCCTGGACGGCGACTTCTCCTTCTTGGCAGCGGACGTCTGGGAGCCCTTGCTAGAAGGGTTTAAAGCTCGCCTCGAGAAAGAAGCACCTTCCGAGGCCGGGGAAGTCTCCGGCGCAACTGAGCAGGAGGGCGAGACGGCGACCTCCACGGGGCAGCCTGGCGGAGCTTAGGGCCTTCCTTTTTGCTCCCACTCTTTTATTATTCTTATTTTTTGTTGTAACTTTTGCATGAGGTGTTTCCACCTTGAGACAATTAATTTTTACTTTAAATTGGTTTACTCCCTTTTGCCTCTATGCATTTTAGTTACTTTTTAAAAAAAACTTAGTCCGCATTAATTTTTGTCGATATCTCGTGCTTTTTAAGAAAAACAACGATCAATCGATTTAAATTAACTTCTAAGTTTTATGACCTGGTTATATCTAGGAACTTAATTTGAAAACTTAGTTCGTGTTAACTTTTATCAATATCTCATGCTCTTTAAGAAAAGCAACAATCAATTGATTTAAGTTAACTTCTAAGTTTTATGACCTGGTTATATCCAGGAACTTAATTTGAAAACTTAGTTCGTGTTAACTTTTATCAATATCTCGTGCTCTTTAAGAAAAGCAACAATCAATCGATTTAAGTTAACTTCTAAGTTTTATGACCTGGTTATATCCAGGAACTTAATTTGAAAACTTAGTTCGTGTTAACTTTTATCAATATCTCGTGCTCTTTAAGAAAAGCAACAATCAATCGATTTAAGTTAACTTCTAAGTTTTATGACCTGGTTATATCCAGGAACTTAATTTGAAAACTTAGTTCGTGTTAACTTTTATCAATATCTCGTGCTCTTTAAGAAAAGCAGCAATCAATCGATTTAAGTGAACTTCTAAATTTTACGACCTGGTTATATCCAGGATACGGCTTAGTTCGCGTTAATTTTTATCAATATCTCGTTCTCTTTAAGAAGAACAACGATCAATCGATTTGAATTAACTTCTAAGCCTTTTAAGGCGACCTGGTTATATCCAGGTACCATATGCCCCCCAAGTAACTGGGAAAGGGTCTTTCGTGGTTACTTTAGATTACACTTGTAAACATGCACAATCATAAACGGAAAGTTACTTCTCATTGCTTAATACATAAAAAAATGACCTTTTAGGCCTTACAAAGGAATCATTGATAATATTTCTTCAAATGGATGGCGTTCCAAGTTCGTGGGACTGCCCCTCCATCTAGTTGAGCTAATTTGTAAGTTCCCTCTTTAATGACCTCGATGATTTGATATGGTCCTTCCCAGTTCGGTCCCAATACTCCATCTTTGGGATCCTTACCGGCCAAGAAAACTCTCCTGAGGACCAGGTCGCCAACGCTAAAGGCGCGTTTCTTGACTTTTGAGTTGAAATAGCGAGTGATTTTCTGTTGATAATGGGCGAGCTGGAGTTGTGAATCTTCTCATCTTTCATAAACCAAGTCAAGGGAAGTGCTGATAATGGGCGGTCCTGGTCATATGCCTGGACCCTATGAAAAAGTACCTTAATCTCCAAGGGGAGGACTACCTCACTCCCAAAGGTCAGTGAGAAAGGAGTATGACCCGTAGGAGTCCGATGCGAGGTCCGATAAGCCCAGAGAACCTGGGGGAGCTGTTATGGCCAGACCCCCTTGGCTTTGTCTAGTCTCTTCTTGAGGCTCGCCTTTAACATCTTGTTGACAGCCTCGACCTGAATATTCGCCTGAGGATAGGCCACGGAGGAGAAACTTTTCACAATTCCGTACCTTTCGCAAAACTCGGTGAATAGGTCGCAGTCGAACTGAGTCCCATTGTTGGAAACAATTTTCTTGGGCAGCCCGAATCGGCAGATAATTCTCTTAACCACGAAGTCAAGGAATTTTTTGGAAGTTATCGTTGCCAAAGGTTCTGCCTCAGCCCACTTCGTAAAGTAGTCGATGGCCACCATGGCGTAGCGGACCCCGCCCTTTCCAGTAGGGAGGGCGCCAACCAAGTCGATCCCCCAAACTGCAAATGGCCATGGGGACGAGATCATCTTCAGCTCGACTGGGGGAGCTCGGGCAACTTTGGCGAATCGCTGGCACATGTCGCACTTCTTGACATACGAGATCGAATCCTTGGACAGAGTGGGCCAGTAATATCCTTGCCTCAGGACCTTTAAATCCAAGCTTTGCCCCCCAGTGTGGTCTCCGCAAAAACCCTCATGCACCTCCTGCAAGATGGCCTTTGCCTCGCCTAGAAGAACACATCGTAGGAGAGGTAGGGAGTGCCCACGCCGGTATAGCACCCCGTCTATTATCGTATACCTGGGAGCTTGATACAGTAATCTCTGTGCATCATTACGCCCTTCAGGTAGCTTTCCCTCGACGAGATACTCAAGGATGGGGGTCATCCAGGTCGGCCTGGCGTCGATCATCTCGACCTCCGTCCTGGCTTCCTCTATACTTGGTTTCTCCAAGAATTCTATCAGCACTAACCCCAAGGTCTCCGTCTCCCCGGAGGTGGCGAGCTTTGCAATAGCGTCTGCATGAGCATTCTGCTCCCAAGGCATCTGCTCGATCGAGCCTCGCCCAAACGCGGTCAGTTCAATTTTTACCTTTGCTAGGTAGGCAGCCATCTTGGGTCCCCGTGCTTGATATTCGCCCAGAACCTGGTTTACCATGAGCTGGGAGTCACTGAAGCATTGGACGGAGCTCGCCTTCAGCTCCTGGGCTATCCTTAGCCCGGCCAGCAAAGCTTTGTACTCGGCCTCGTTGTTGGAGGCTTTGAATCCGAATCTCAGCGCCAAGTGGCATCTATGTCCCTCAGGGGATATCAAAATGATTCCAGCTCCGGAGCTGTTCTCGTTGGATGAACCATCCACGAAGATCCTCCACGACGCCTGGGCCGAGGTGACCTGGGGTGAGTCTTCTGCAGGATCCTACCGGAATCCTGTGCACTCTGCTACAAAATCGGCCAGGGCCTGAATTTTTATAGCAGTTCGTGGGGTGTACAAAATCTCGAATTGACTGAGTTCGATAGCCCACTTTAACAGACGTCTCGATGCTTCAGGTTTTTGCAAAACCTGCCTTAAAGGCTGATCGGTCATGACGTGTATTGAGTGGGACTAGAAGTACGACCTGAGCTTTCGAGAGGCCATGATGAGGCAGAACGCCAATTTCTCCATCAACGGGTACCGAGATTCAGCTCCAAGAAGTCTCTTGCTGTGTAATAGACAGGTCTCTGAACCCGATCTTCTTCCCGGACTAATACGGCACTAGCTGCATCTTCTATGACAGCTAGGTAGAGAATAAGAGGTTCTCCTGCTTTTGGTTTGGATAATACGGGTGGCTCGGCCAAATGTGCCTTCAGGTCGAGGAAAGCGCTTTCACACTCTTCTGTCCATTCGAACTTCTTATTTCCTCGGAGCAGGTTGTAGAATGGCAAGCACTTATCGGTGGACTTTGAAATAAACCGATTGAGGGCTGCCACCCTTCCTTTCAGGCCTTGGACATCCTTGCACGACCTGGGTGAGGGAAGCTCGAGCAACGATCTGATCTTGTCGGGGTTTGCCTCGATTCCTCGGGTATTGACAATGACACCCAGGAATTTTCCCGATGCGACTCCAAAAGTGCACTTCTGCGGATTAAGCCTCATTCCATACTCCTGTAGTATCTTGAAGCATTCTCCCAGGTCGGGAACATGGTTATCGGCAGTCTTTGACTTGACCAGCATGTCATCAACGTACACTTCCATGTTCTTCCCGATCTGGTTTGCGAACATTCTATTTACTAACCTTTGGTATGTAGCACCGGCGTTCTTCAGCCCGAATGGCATGACCTTGTAACAATAAACGTTAGTCGGGGTCATGAAGCTGGTGTGCTTCTGGTCTGCCGAATTCATAACGATCAGATTGTAGCCTGAGTACGCGTCCATAAAGGACATGAGCTCGTGCCCCGCCGTGGCATCCACCAGTTGGTCAATCCTTGGCAATGGAAAACAATCCTTGGGGCAGGCTTTATTCAGGTCGGAGAAGTCGATGCAGGTCCGCCACTTCCCGTTGGGCTTCGGAACCAGCACGGGGTTGGCAACCCAAATCGGAAACTTGGCTTCACGGATAAAGCCGCATTTCTTGAGCCAGGCTACTTCTTCCTCCAAGGCTTCAGCCCGGGTTGTTCCAAGGCACCTCTGCTTCTGGGACTTTGCCAGAACGCTTTTATCCAGATGAAGGGTGTGCATGATGACACTCGGGCTAATTCCCACCATATCCTCGTGGGACCACGCAAACACATCCAGGTTATCCTACAGAAATTTAGTCAGCTCTGCCTTCCTCTTGCTACAGAGGTTTTTCCCGAGCTTGACCATCCGTGACGGGTTTTGTGGATCGATGTTTATTTCCTCGAGCTCCTCTATAGCCTGGAGCTTGGACCTGTCCTCGCCTATTCGGGGGTCAATATCCTCACTTAAGACGATATTTTCCCCTTCGGCGCTCTGAGGTTTTTCAATCTCCGGATCAGCTAAGGGCTCCTGAGATTCCTCTCCACCTTGGATGGCCATTTCTAACTGCCCGGGTTTCGATTTTCCCTTCATGGAAATGCTGTAGCATTCCCTGGCAGCGAGCTGATCGC
Source organism: Humulus lupulus (assembly GCF_963169125.1). Lineage (NCBI taxonomy): Eukaryota > Viridiplantae > Streptophyta > Magnoliopsida > Rosales > Cannabaceae > Humulus > Humulus lupulus. The sequence continues at coordinate 52,987,841 of NC_084798.1, read as the reverse complement.
CATGGACAGTGCATATTCCCGTGGAAGTAGGGAATTGCATCGCGAGGTGGCGAATAGAAGTGACGGCCTCAAAGGCTATGAGCGTGGGTCGTCCCAAAATTGCGTTGTACGCAGCGGAGCAGTCGATGACCATGAACTCGAGGAGTTTGGAGACTGTCCGAGGTCCTTCTCCTAGGGTGATTACCAGCTCGATTGTCCCTATAGCCGCTGATCCTTCTCCCGAAAAACCATACAGCATCATGGAGGTCGCCTTCAGCTCGGCGACAGTCAAACCCATCTTCTCCAGCGTGGACCGAAATAGGACGTTTACCGAGCTCCCGTTGTCGATCAGCACCCTCCTAACCCTCCAATTAGCGAGCTGAACTTCTACGACCAGAGGGTCGTTATGAGGGAACTGGACATGGCCCGCATCTTCTTCTGTAAAAATGATCGGTTGTCTCTCCAATCGCTGCTGCTTTGACAGACGTTGCTCCGAGACGAACTCTACTCCATTATGCGCCTTGAGTTCGTTTACGTACCTCTTCTGGGCACCCCTGGTCGTGCCAGCCATATGCGGACCTCCAGATATTGTGGATATCTCTCCTCCTATCACGGGAGGAGGGACGTCCTGATCTACCCGAGACCCGGGCTGACTGACCGGGACTTCTGGAGCAGGTCGACTTGCTGGAACCCTGTTCCGCGTGTACTGGGCCAAGGGGCCGGCTCAGATGAGAGTCTCGATCTCATCTTTCAAATGCCTACAATCATCGGTATTGTGGCCAACATCGTTGTGAAAACGGCAAAACTTGGAAGTGTCTCTCTTCCCCTTCTGGTGCTTCAACAGCTCTGGCCTCTTCCAGGGGAGGCGAGTAGAGTTGGCTAGGAAGATATTCTCCCTAGACTGGGTGAGCTCTGTATAAGTCGCGTAGATGGGATTAAACTTGTCTATGGGCATATTCTTCTTTGGGCCGTGCTGGCTGCCCTCGCCATTCCCTTTTCTTTTGCCTCCACCGAGCTGGTTGTTCTGTGTGACGTTCTGGGTCACTGCCATGACCTCCGTCCCCACTCTAGTGGGCTGCTTAGGGGCCTGGCTGGTCCCTGCAGCTGAGGCTTCGGCCTCCTCCAAATTGATCCATTCCTGGGCCCTATTCAGGAACTCGTTCACCAAGCTAACTCCCTTTCTTTGTATATCTTTCCAGAGTTCCCCTCTGACGAGGATTCCAGTTCTCAAGGCCATGAGCTTGGAGCTATCATCCGCGTCTCTAGCCCGAGCAGTGACGTTTGCAAATCTGCTCAGGTAGGCCTTCAGGGTTTCGTCGGGCTGCTGCCTCACGTTAGCCAGAGAGTTGGCCTTGACGCGGGAAGCCTGGGAGGCTCGGAATGCCCTTTAGAAATCAGCCGAGAAAGTTTTCCAGGAGCTGATTAACTGTCTTTTGCTTTGCTTTAACCACTGCCTGGCTGGTCCAGTCAGCGTGGAAGGAAATATCAGACACCTCAGCTCGGGGCCAATGTTGTGGGCCATCATCAGGGTGTTGAACATCCCCAGATGATCCGACGGATCTCCGTCCCCATTGAATTTGGACAGGTGCAGTATACGGAAACCGGGTGGGTAAGCCGTTGCTGCTATGCTGGGGGCGAAGAGCTCCATCTCGTCCCCCGAGTCGTATTCATCCTCTCTTTCTCCGACAGGAGCTTCCTCATCAGCTCCTCCATCTGAGCCAGGCGCTCGAGGGTTTTGTCCTGATTTCCTTGGTTATTCCGGGGCTGTTCAACAGCTCCGGATCCATTGTACATATTTGGTGGGTTATTGCCCCTCCTATCTTGAGATAGGTTATTTGGGGCATTCCCTCCGTTACGTACTTCGGACAGGTCTCCCCCCGAGTGAGCATGGCTGTCACCTCCTACTGGCTCCCTTCTATGGGAGTTAAGGCGATCTCGCAGGTCGCCCCCCTAGGTGGTTTGAGGACTTTGTGCCGAACTTAAACGCTGACGCAAGTCTCCGCTAGAATGGTCGCTCCGGCGACTGCCGGTCCAGTAGCTTCTGTTAGAGAGGCTCGGAGTCCGCCTTTGGTGGTGAGGATCCGGGTTTTCTCTCGACACCCTGCTACGTCGGGAAGGCCCTGCAGATGGCGGGTTTCTCCTACTACTTCCGTAGGCTGGAATATCTCAGATGGGCCGAGGAGGAAATGGGTATCTTATTGGAGAGGGAGGATGCCTGACCGGGGATGCGATCCTGGTTCCATGAGGGTGGATCAAGTTAGGTGGGGGCCTTTCGACCCTGCCAACCTGCGGGTCCCGCGCCTGGCAATCTGGACGAGGCGCAAGACATCTGTTGGGGACGGTCTGATGCTGTGAGCCCTCCCCAGATCTCCTTCTGGAATTTCCTCGAGCTCTCCTGGGCGCGCTTGAGGCTGGTTGGGAGCTGGGAGTCGAAGTTTTGACCGAACGGTTGTACTGTTGTTCGGCTCTAGGCATTTCTTCGAAGTTTGCCTCTCGATGGTGCGATGACGGAATAGAGTTGGCTGTCGGAAGTCTGTCCAAGCGGCTATGCCTGGACCGATTACCTCGGCGGGACTTAGGAGCCTCGCCTTGCCTCTTTCTGATGTTCGCGTTGGTTGTAAGAGGGGGTAGTCGGGCCAACACATCCTTGATCTGTTGATTAACTATTGCTAGCTGACTCCTCAGCTGAGCATTCTCCATCTCCACCGCAGTGTAATAACCTGGGTTTGGATTAGGTGGTCGGGGCGCCGAACTTCCAGTGTCATCTTGGCCCACCGGCTGTTTGCCCGGCCGCTGCTGGACTTCAAGAATTTGTTCATCGGGGATGGCGATATGATGAGCCTCCTGCCCATCATGTTGCTCTATCTCGTTACTGTGTCTGGATCGAGTGGTCACCATAGTTGGATGTTTGCGACAGCACCAATCTAGCTTGCTCTCAATGAAAGCACCAAACTGTTGACGCGGTTCTTCGCCAACAGGTAATTAAGAAAAGAAAGAGGAAGGGATTAGTGCTTATGTTGAACCGAAATAGATGAATGATCTTGGAAATGGAATGGTGACACAAAATACGTTTTTTAGGTGGTTCAAAGGTTAAAATCCTTCTACTCCACCAGTCAATATTATTGCTATATGCTTGGTATTCTTTTACAGGGTATTTTTTACATAATCAAATCCAACCCTTTGTAACTCCCAGGGTCTCCATATTTATAGGAGAAGGCACCTGAGAGTTGGTAAGAAGGTCATCCCGTGACCTTCTTACCTATCATGTCAACTCTGTGACATTCATGATTAATTCCTAAACCTGACACATAAGTGTAGTCAAATCAATAGGTAAGGGGATAATGGGCCGCACGGCCCAACCCAGTCGTGGGTGTCTGAATACGCACGTTCATGCTGTGTGTCCGAGAAGTCAGGAATATATCAGACACATGATGTCTGATATATGCATGTTTACCTTGCGTGGTTGACTTTATAAAAGGTCACAACCTCCAACTCTAGCTCGTACCACGAGCTGGATGCTTCCCTCGATCTGTGGCCTTCAGAGTCCAACTCAGTCTAACCTTGGCGAACCCTTAGGCTGCCTGGAGCTGAGGAGGTAGGATCTTTCGATGGCAGCTCCGGATTTTGGGATGTCCACGTGGCTGAGATACAGTTCAGGCCGTATCTCAGCTCGCTAATAGCCCGTGGGAAAAACAGGGCGTACAGATACACTTTTCGTTGATTACAATTATGCATATGTTGTTGGGCCGTTAGTTTCTGGAACTTACTCATCTTTTAAGATGTTTGAAGAAGGGAAATCAATGGCAAACTACCATTTAGATTTTTAGGTATTTATTATATTAGTGTTCTGTTTTGTAATTATTGCATTTGATTATTACCCATTGAATGCTCTTGAAATGAAAAGATGGTTCTTTGTCTCAATTTCATTGTTTAAGATTCACTGGTGCACATTCTGTTCAATAATTTAATTTTCTTTATTGTGTTTCAAAATATTATAATCATATTTCAGTATTTTATGTAGTTTGATGTTATGTATTGACAAAGCAAGTCCTTTTGTTCTGGTTGTTTTAATTATACAGTTCTTGGGTGTGGTAAAAATTCATTCTTTATGTTATCTTTACTGATATTAGGATGTGAATGTATTATTAATTGGATTTTAATTTCAAACAATTTAGTAATATATTTTTAGTTGCAATTATAAATTAGGTGTATGCAACTTCACTAGAATTCAATGTTGTGTCAAACTATGAGAGTCTTTCTTTAATGTTTCATTATTTAAATTAGGGGTATGAGACATACATATTTGACATCTGGTGAATTTTTTGAGACTTGTTTATTTCAGTTGACTAGCACCGTAGCACATATGGTGATCTTGTATAAAAGCTCTGATTTGATCTAATAACATACTTACACATTTATATATGTAAGAATTTATATGCCAATACAAACTACACGTTTTATGTGAGCTTTACATATTTGACATATTTGTCCCATTTACTGTATAAATATATAGACATCCATATTAATATATAGACACATCCAGATTCTTAATTCATAGTTAGTTTCTTAACATTTGTAAATATTTATTTACTAATAATTTTTTTTGTTTTTTTTTTTTGTTTAAAAAATGCATTGATGAGCAAATGAGAAAAGCTTGGAAGGGTCATAAGTAGAAGCTGCACTTATATTTCAAAGAAATTGGAGGAGAAAATGATCTTGAGATGGCTAAGAGCAAACGTCATCCAGACTTAAAAGAAGAACAACAAGAAGATTGGATGATTTTGTGTGATCGTTGGTGTTCTCCTGAATTTAAGGTAGCATTTTTTATGGCACCGCCTCCACCACCTCCAACAGACCAAGCTTCAGATGCAAATTTAAGAGAGTCGCCATCTTTTTCAGTTCGGGAGTCACAAGATGATTCTTAGTTTAATTACATTAATTTACTAAGGAATGAACTTTATAAAGTTTTTATTTTTATTTTGGTAGGGTAACCTTAAAATGATAACTTTATGACTTATTATAGTATTGAACACTATAAAGAATTTTAGCATTAAACATTTTATTATTGTATGGTTTTTTTCTAGTTTATTTCTAATATAGAACATTTATAAATAACTGTAATATCTTTTATCTACACATAACCATTAAATTTGACCAAAATATAAATTGTGTAATAGACCAATAAAATCATGCTATGTGGGCTAATAAAATGACCCCACGTGGTCCAATAATATTGTGCCATGTAGACCAATAAAATGATGCCACGTGGTCTATATCAAATGATAACATATGTACTAATTATCAAACGACACGTGGAAAAATTCTTGTTTGACATGTGGAGCAGCCACAAGATGCCAAGTGGTAGTATTGATGTATGCCACGTGTATGCTACTATGGAAACCATGTCAACAGACACGTAGGTGACACATCATCAAACACGCCATCTGATGACTCATCAATTGATTTATAACTTAGTGGGGTCCACTGATTCTTTTACCTACCAATATTAATAAGTGTAGGAAAAGATTGTTTCCCCACTAACCTTTACCTACCAGTCTCTACCAATTCAATATTGGTAGGTAAACTATATTACCTACCATTAGGCTAGTTTTACCTACACTTACAATTGGTAGGTAAATACCCCATTTTCTTGTAGTGTGTATTTCTTATTCAAGAGTTGTAATCTTTTCTTTTCTTTTGTTTCAAACACTTTACTTTATTTGTAACCTTTTGCTTAGAGTTGTATTTTACTATTCTCTTCTTCTTCATCATCTTCTTCATTTTCTTTGTTTATTTGTAATTTTCAGTTATAGAGTTGTAACTCTTTTTAATCAATCATTATTTATTTGTAATATATTGCATAGAGTTGTAATTTATTATTATTTCCATTGAGGCAAAATACATATTTCCTAACATTCAAAAGCTTATCCCTTGTTTGTTTCAATGGAAGGTGAGACCATCAAGATCATGAACCAAGACCTAGTGAGGTTGGATAGGTTTGATGGATCCAATTTCACTAGGTGGCAAGACAAGGTGAAATTCCTTTTGACAACACTCAAGATAGCCTACATCCTTGAGTCATCCTTGGCACCTCTAGCCGAGCCATCCGACAAAGACACTCCCGAGGAGGTGGAGAAAAGAAGGGAGAGGGAGGAGGACAATCTCCTTTGTAGGGGTCATGTAACGCCCTACTACCTTAGAGTCATTACTAAGTGAGTTTAAAATGTGCAATTAACTCGCTAAACGAGGTTTTTAGAACAAAAGTGTGATTAAACAAAAAGTCAAGGCTGTAATCTTTGAAAGTACTCTATTTCATTTAAAATTCCAAGTGTCTAACATTTGGGATCCCAAAATAAGGTTTATAAAATATTTACAACTCAAAATAGGTTTACAGATAACTAACTATCAAAATCACAGTTTAATACAGCCATTTCTCAAAACGCCCCCAACCAAAGCAGTCGGGCAGGCCAAACATGTACGCGCCGCTTCATGCTCTCCGTACTCATGGCTAGTTGACTTTCTCTTTGTCCTTACCTGCAACACAGAGCACCCGTGAGCCGAAGCCCAGCAAGAAAACTCAACAGCACATAACATATGCATATTATATTATCAACATATCAGATAATCCACAGATAAACAGATAGTCCATCAGACCAAACAAATACGACCATGTCGTCCCAGAAGCGTTACCAAAGCCTGGGGTCTCGGTTCTCACCGTAAGGATATCCCATGTATCCATTGGGGTCTCACCCTAATAATAAGCACTCCATGTGCTAAGTGTTATTCCCGGCCCCACTGCCATTCTCGGCCTCCGCCGTTCTCGGCCCTTCGCCGTTCTCGGCTCCTTGCCGTTCGTTCTACTATAACCACATATAGCATAACTCAAACAACATTCAAGCATATAATAATTCAATCAAGGCTACACCCTAACATGTAATATAATCTAGGGTCGTGCCCTGCAACAACACTATGGGCCCATGCCCTGCTCTATGGTACTACAGTTTTTCTTACCTGTATCCCGAGCTTCACAATGCACCAAAGTCACGAGCACGGTCCTCTATCCCGAGCTTCTCTGAAAACCTATTCACAACACATATAAAACACCCTTTAATACTAACCAATCCAAAACCACTTCCCGGGTCCAATCCCGTACTCTCAGGACCTCCAATTTCCCAAAACAATGCAACGGAAACATCTCCCGAGCCCCCAGGACAAATGCCCAAAAATGCAAAATTTCCCTGTCCTAAAAATAGCCTAGCGCCACGGCGCTACCACTAAGGGCCGCGGTGCCCAGCAAGTCAGAAGGTCCCCCAGCTCCTGATACAACCTCGCGCCGCGGTGCCAAAGAACAGGGCCGCGGCGCCCCTTCGCGAACCCAGAATTTTGGGTTTTCCCCTGCATTTTCCCCAAGCCAAAACACCTCCAATCCAACCCAAACACATACCTAAACCCCAAAACCAATTTGAAACCTCAAATGAACCATCTAACAACCTATAAACACCAGCAACAGGATCAAACACACAATCACACCCAAAATCCACACTTTGGTTTCAAACTTCAAAAACTTAAACCAGTAGGCCAAAAACTTAAACCATGCTTCCAAATTCTTAAACAACATCAGATATGAAAACTCAAAGATGTTTAAAACTCTTACCTCAATCAATAACTCAGCTTGAACTCCCTCCAATCCCAGCTTTAAACCAATTCCTCTTGATTATCAAGCTGAATTCTCATGCAAAACCAGCCATAACTATCTTTCAATTTTCATGCTTACTCTCTAAAAATCAAACTTGAAACTCAAACAAAACAGGGGATAAACTCTTACCTCTGAACAATCTTGGTTATAATCAACTTTAATTGCCTTAAACCACTTAATTCTCCTCCTAGGTCTTTCAAATTTCAGCTCCCATCTTCCTTTCCTTTCCTTCTAGTTTCTTCTTCCAATTTCTAGCAAGAGCAATAATATGACTAAATGTTTTAAAATGAATCCCCTTTTCCCCCAGCTGAAGCTATCTAAACCCCTGCCAAAAGACTATTTTACCCATCCATCAAAATCATTTCCTAACTAAGCCTCAAGGGCACTTTTGCCATTTCACCTTTCCTACAAATCTACCATTTTCTCATCTAAAATCTGTTACTCTTAATGGTCACCAATGGTCACTCAAGTTACTCAATCACCATTAACCATTAGCTCACAAACTCACATTATAAGATCCCCAAAATACCCCTAGGCTTCTCCCAAGCCGGGTATTTAACCCCGTTGTGACTTTTAAACTAATTAGCTCCCTAGGACCGTCTCGGGATGTGCATCACAGTAATATCACCACTCACACGTGGTACTAATTATATAATACAATTATCACATTTATGCCCTCAGCGGGCTAAAGTTACCATTTTACCCCTAACATACAAATGGGGCCCACATGCATATTTATTCCACCTAAACATGCATTCTAATCACATATTCATTTAAACTCATATATTGACATGTTAATTCACTTATTGCCCTCCAGGCAAGCTAATCAAGGTCCTAAACCTTATTAGCAAATTGGGGTGTTACCGGTCATATCCTCCATGCCCTATCCGATAGGCTCTATGACCTCTACATCGAGAACAAATCGGCCAAGGAGATATGGGATGCACTTGAGAAAAAGGTTTTGATATCTCAATACTTCGATTTCAAATTTTTTGGTGATAAACCTATTCTTCCTCAAATTCATGAATTGCAAATAATTGTTAACAAATTGAAAGTGTTAAAGATTGAGCTTCCCGAGGCCTTTCAAGTTGGTGCTATAGTGGCTAAATTACCACCAACTTGGAAGAGCTATAGGAAGAGAAAACTTCATAAAAATGAGGATTATTCTTTGGAGGAAATCCAAAAAACTTATTTGAATCGAAGAGGAATCGATATGTAGAGATAAACTTGTGGAGGGGTCTAATGGAGAGACTTCCAAAGCAAATGCGGTGTCACAACTAAAACATTCCAAAAACAAAGGGAAAAAGGATAATGAGAAACCTTTGGGTCCAAAAACCAACCCAAACAAGTTTAAGGGCGAGAAAGGCCCTTGCTTTGTGTGTGGAAAAAAGGGTCACTATGCTAGAGAGTGTAGGCATAGAAAATACCAACAAGGACCTAAGGTGAACACAACTCAAGAGGAAAACATAGTTGCTACCCTTAGTAAGGTGAATGCGGTCCAAGGCAAGGTGAAAGGGTGGTGGTATGATACATGTGCCACCGTCCATGTCACCTATGACAAATCATTGTTCAAGACATTTGAAGAGTCAAAGGGCAACCATAAGATACAAATGGGAAATGAGGGCAAATCCAAGGAACTTGGCAAAGGTACTATTGAAATCTACTTCACCTCCGGCAAGAAAGTTACATTAGTGAATGTACTTTATGTTCCCGAAATGAGTAGAAACTTGGTAAGTGGTGATTTGCTTGGCAAGCCCGGCATTAAAGCCGTTTTTGAGTCCGGTAAACTTATACTTACCAAATCAAATGTATTCTTGGGAAAAGGATACTCTTGTGAGGGAATGGTTAAATTGGGCACCAATGATGTAACTTTCAATGTTATCAATAAAAATGCTAATTCTACCTATATTATTGAGTATGATTCTTTATTTTTGTGGCATCTTAGACTATCGCATATAGGTTTTTCTACCATGAAAAGAGTAGTACAATGTGGTATGATTGCATGCAATATTAAAAACTATGGTAAATGTGAAACATGTGTTAAGGCAAAAATGATTAAGAAACCATTTCTTAGTGTAGAAAGATCATCAAATTTACTAGATTTAATCCATAGTGATCTTTGTGAATTAAATGGTGTTTTAACTAGAGGTGGTAAAAGGTATTTTCTTACTTTTATAGATGATTTTAGTAGATATACCTATGTGTTTCTTTTAAAGCATAAAGATGAAACTTTTGATGCTTTTAAATTGTATAAATTAGAAGTTGAAAATCAACTAAATAAAAAGATTAACGTGCTAAGAAGTGATAGAGGAGGAGAGTACTTCTCTAATGAATTCAATATATTTTGTGAAGAAAATGGTATAATTCATGAGTGCACTGCACCTTATACACCACAACACAATGGTGTTGCCAAAAGGAAAAATATGACTTATCTAGAGATGATAAATTCTATGTTGGTGTTTTCTAAGTTGAACTTCAACTTATGGGGTGAAGCACTTTTAACCGCTCGTCACATTCTTAATCGAATACCGATGAAGAAAAATGAGATATCTCCATATGAGTTATGGAAAGGAAGAAAACCCAACATAGGGTACTTCAAAGTGTGGGGGTGTCTTGCATATTGCAAGAAAAATGAACCTAATAGAACAAAGTTAGGTTCAAGAGCCATAAAATGTGCTTTTGTTGGTTATGCCAACAATAGTAAAGCTTATAGGCTATTAGACTTAGAGTCTAATGTTGTGATTGAATCTAGAGAAGTTGAATATTTTGAGAATATGTTATGTGACAACAATTCTCAAGCTTCAACATCTCTAAAGGAGAATTTGTTATATGAGAACAATTCTCAAGCTTCTACATCCAAAGTTGATTCTCAAGAGGAGAATTCTCAAAAGGATGTAAAGCAACCCTTTGAACCTAGAAGAAGTCAAAGGCTTAAAAATCATAAAAGTCTAGTAGTGGATGAGATAGATTCTCAACAAATTTCATTCGACATGGTAGAAGGAAATAGAGAGGAAGTCATTAGGAAAATTCCTATTGTACTTCTCGTTGAGGATGATCCTAAGACTTATAGAGAAGCTATGCAATCGAGAGATAGTGCATTTTGGAAAGAAGCCATCAATGATGAGATGGATTCCATTCTTTCCAATAACACTTGGGAATTGGTAGACCTCCCATCGGGGTCTAAGCCAATTGGGTGTAAGTGGGTATTTAAGAGAAAATACCACACTGGCGGCACTATCCAAACCTTTAAAGCTAGATTAGTAGTGAAAGTGTTTAGGCAAAAAGAGGGTATCGATTATTTCGATACCTATGCGCCTGTTGCAAGAACAACTTCTATAAGAATTTTGTTCGCTTTAGCTTCTATACACAACTTGTATGTTCATCAAATGGATGTCAAAACGACATTCATTAATGGTGACCTCAATGAGGAGGTCTATATGGAACAACCCGAAGGGTTTGTTCTACCAAAATATGAACATAAAGTTTGTAGACTTGTAAAATCCTTATATGGATTGAAACAAGCTCCTAAGCAATGGCATGAGAAATTTGATCAATCCATCATGTCTAATGGGTTTAGACATAACAATGGATACAAGTGTTGGTATTCCAAAACTTGTAAGGGATATGTGATCATTGTTTGCTTATATATGGATGACATGCTTATTCTAAGTAATAACATGAAAGGGATAGAAGAAACGAAGAGGTTTCTATCATCAACCTTCAAGATGAAAGATCTTGGAGAATTTGATACCATACTCGGTATCAAATTAAAGAAACATAGTGGGGGTTTTGCGTTAGGGCAAGCCCACTATGTTGAGAGAGTATTGAACAAATTTAACCATCTCAAGGTTAAAGATGCCAATACTCCATTTGATCATAGTGTAAAACTAGAGAAGAATGAAGGAAGAGCGGTGGCTCAATTGGAGTATGCTAGTGCTATAGGGAGTCTAATGTACGTTGCCCAGTGTACTAGACCTGATATAGCATTTGCGGTAAGTAAACTTAGTAGGTTTACAAGTAATCCAAGTGTGGATCACTGGAAGGCAATTGGAAGAGTCCTAGGTTATCTCAAGAAAACCAAAGGACTAAGCCTTCACTACTCCAAATTTACTTCGATATTAGAAGGATATACAGATGCAAGTTGGATATCCAATCTTGGGGACAACTTGTCCACAACTAGTTGGGTATTTACACTTGGTGGAGGTGCAATTTCTTGGGGTTCCAAGAAACAAACTTGTATATCTCATTCCACTATGGAAGCAGAGTTCATAGCTCTAGCTGTTGCCGGCAAAGAGGCTGAATGGTTAAGGGATCTGTTGATAGAGATTCCCCTAATCAAAGAGAATGTATCTACTATATCGATACATTGTGATAGCCAAGCAACATTGGCTAGAGCATACAGCGGAGTGTATAATGGGAAGTCTAGACACATTAGTCTAAGACATGGATATGTAAGAGAATTGATTCAAAGATGAATCATCTCAATATCCTATGTGAGAACAAGTGAAAATCTGGCAGATCCTTTCACTAAGCCACTAACGAGGGATTTAGTGGCCGAATCATCTCGAGGGATGGAACTTAAACTACCTAAAGAGATTCACGATTGATGTTAACCTATCTTAACACTAGTTATTCAACCAGTGTTAGGTTCAATAGCTGAAGGGAAGGCTTGTGGATATAAGGCTAGCCAACCAGAGAATCCAGTTGAGGAATTTGGAGAACTCAGCCATTTTTTAGGTAAGGATTCAAGCCTTTAAGTTTTTTGAGTTTAGTTGTGTTTAATTCCTGAGTTCTTACCCTGGTATTTATGGTGTTCTGGGTTTTGGGGAAAAGAGGTTTGATTTTCGGTGGTTGCTGGAGGGAAAGGAAGAATTGGTGGCTGTTAGGGACAATCCAGAGGCTAGAGTCGGAATCATCCAACTGAGGTAACCATTTTTTTTTTGCCCTTATTTGTTTTGAGTTTTCTGGTTTTAGATGGTGTTCTTGAGCTTCAGAGCTCAAGTTTTATTTTTATGCTTGATGAAGTTGTTAGGCAAGGTTTGATGTTATGTGGGTGTTTTGGTTGAGCTATAGTGTATTGTAGGTTCAATTTTTAGTTTAGTTGAGGTTTGGAGTGGATTTTTGGAGCTTTGGCTCGGGGAGGTTCAAAGAAAGAAAACCCAGAAATTTGCATTTCTAGTACTAGCGCTGTAGCGCTAGGTTGGGAGCACTACAACGCTAGGCTCAAGAACACCACCGGAATCTGGAAATTTCCCAGAAACTAGTTGAATGTCAAACCACTCGAAAAGTGCAAAAAAAATGCAAACGGTAACTTACAGCTAGGTTCAACACCAGCAAAGGCCCAATATAAGGCTAAAAGAGGTAAAAAAAAAAAGACATCTAATTCCTTACCATTTCACTAGCTTAAACAAAAACCCAGAAAATCGAAAGAATAAACACAAACACAAAATTTGTTTAGAGAACTTACTCGAGATATAGCGCCTGTAAGTACTGATCCGTGTACCAAGGTGAAGATATCGCATCTGGTTCACCCAAAAGTACCACGTTTCTCTCCAACCTTCCAAGATCGATGGTAAAGATTTCTCTGAGTGATGAACAGGTTCTTGGCGAAATAGGAGTTTTTTGAGCTCTAGATTTGAAAAGTTCTGAATGCAAAATTAAAATGTGAAGGAGGAAAATTTTGAATATATACAAGTGATCGTGGGCGGAAAGCAACTTGACCCCAGTCGTTGATCACCTAGGGAGTAGGTACTCGAGCGTCTTCCAACGGCCACACTTATCAGGGCACGGATTGTGATCAAAATGGTGAAAAGAAATCTCAGGTACATAATAGACATTTTGGGCACGGAAAATACCTCTCATTAAATGGCATCAATTGGTGGACCCAGAAATAAGGACTCAACACGTGGCGTCACCTTTTTAGAGGTGTCAGGCCTCGAGGATGCCCAATCGTCTCAACCCGAGTACAGCACCCAAAATTACTCTTCTCAATCAAATTCTCCATTGTCTAAGGATGAGTGAACACTTGGGGGAAAATGTTGTCCATGTTTTCACCAAGTGACACATGGCACGCATTAAAGAGTAATTAAGACTTCACATAAGCTAATTAAGTCCCTTACAGCCTTCTTGGAGCTCCATGGGAGGTAAGCCTTGCCTACAATCATAGTTCACCACTGCTGGATGAGTATGTCCTCATAGGAATGCTACTTCCCAAGGACCATGTTCCAGGATATTGTTCCAAGTCTCAATGTAAGTCTGTTTCTTCAACTCACATCTTCCAAGTTTGCGAGAATCATCCTCCAAACATGTGGTAGAGCTGCCAGGTGTCAAACACAGTGATCCTAGACCACAAGAAGCCATATGACATTCAATGTTACACAAATCATGGTGTCGATCCCGTACAAGCAATAAGAAGGATGTCTCATGATGTCGCCTGACATGGGAAAATTTTTTGCTATCCTCCAAACACTATTAGGATTGTGTTGCCCAATAAAGTAGTGGGTTGGTACCTTGTATTGGGCCCACTGAGATATGCGGGGCCCCACTAGCACCTTAATTGGCAAAATTTATCATTTATTGTATATTTAAGTCCTCATTAATGGAGAACAATTGTAATTAGCCCTCGTTAGGGAATTAATGACCCTCAACCATCTATAAATATGGCTAGGGCACACTTTGTAAAGTATCTTGATTTCATCTCTTTTTTTCAGAGTGTTTACCGAGTTTTTCGGGAACTAGAAATACGTTATGAAATAAGAGCTAGAAAGAAAGGATAAGAGATAAACAATCACAGTTTTTACGTGGTTGGGGCATTAATGAGCCTTAGTCCATGAGTCACTAGTATTAGGCTTTAGAGAGTTTTAACAATGGAGTTTTTCTACAAGTTCAACAGAGTTTTGCTTACAAGAGAAATTATGGGAACCCTGCTACAGTGCACAACTGACCTAATTTATAGGCAGTCAAGCAGCTTGGGTCAGACTAATCGAGGCCCGATAGGGATGTAATTATAATTTTCTCGCTAACGGAGCCATAATACAAAGAATATAAAATAAATAGATGTTGTTAATCTGGGCCCATTGGGCCAGCTTAGGCGTGGCCAAGCCTTCCAATTGTCCTTTGTTCGTTAGTACGGACTGATCCGCGTGGGCTACTAAGGGGATCCTGGGGACAAGATCTGTCAGAGTAGTGGCAGTACTGTTTCCTAGGAATAGTGTACGTTCCGTGCGTACCCCATTCTGCATGTTAGTTAGGGAGACAAACCTCCGGATTTCTCGGGAACACGTCAACATCAAGGAAAATGAGGCTTGCCCTTTCCGGACATATGGTCTAGGTTCATTTGCAAATACCCAGGATTATTTACTTTAGTCCTGGTTCATTAACTAGGACCCAGGTTCAATTACCGAAGTGGGTACCTTGTTGACGACACCTTCTCTTGGATCCCACTTGTTGGGATCCGTCTCCTAGAGTGCGCCATCTGCCATCACCACTTACATCCCGGAGGATGTAGGTTGAGAGCGTTCAGGGAGACAATATGGGCCTGGACCTTGGTTCTGGCCCCTTCACTATGTTTATGCTACTTGCCCATTATCGAGCTTAGCATGGTTTGGGCCGCTAGGGTTTCCTGATTCGTAGTTCACTGGGCCCAGGTTGGGCCCTGACCACTTCTTAGGGCCCCTGGATCCGTTTGGCCCTGCCACATGTCAAATGTGGAAAATATGGATAACACAGAGCATTGCCAAAACACTGCCTAAAACCTCCATAGAAGCTTGATATTTGTAATCTTTTAACATCCTAAATACTAGTTACTCGTGGACTAGGGTGAATTCATAACCTGAACCACGTAAAATCCTTTGTCTCAATTTCTATTTCTTTAAGCTTTGTTTTAATTATTTGTTAGGGAAATTGCTAGTCAACAACCTCAATATGAATTCAAAAATTTGATCAATTTTTTAAACACAAGGTTAAAATTTTGTCATAAAATTAAGAGGTCCAATACCTCAATATGAGTTCAACCATTTAACTCTATTTTAAAAAATTGATTAAACTTTTTAATTCATATTGAAGTATTGGACCTCTTAATTTTATTTATCCTAAAATATTTATTTTATAAAAAATTTGTCTGTGTTTTCACCAAATGACACGTGACAAAATTAAAAAGTGATTAAGACTCCACGGAAGTCATTTAAGGCTCCGTGGAAGTTTTTTAAGCATCCATGGGAATTGAGCCCAATTCTTATTATCGTTTACCACCACCTAAGGAGTACATCTTCTTAGGTGATTACCTCTCAAGAACCTTGTTAAAGAGAAGTGGTCCAGGTCTCGTAACGAGATCACTACCTCCGTAATCACTTCTTCCAAGCGTGTGAGAACCCTTCTCAGGAGGATATTCGCCAGGTGTCAAGTAAATAGACCATGGATCACAGACAACCTTTTGACACCTACTGTCACATGGATCGTAGTGACAATTTCATACAAGTGGCAAAAATGATGTCCCACAACGCTGCCTGACATGGGAAAACGTGCAGCTACCACTCTGACAATGTCAGGGGCGTTTTCCCCAACAAAGTAGTGGACTGAACTTCCTCGTATTGGGCCCACTAAGATACTCTAGAGCCCACCAGCTTATTAAATACCAAATGTGACCATTTATGTAATAAAAAAACATCCATTAAGAGAGGATGATTGTAACCAGCTCCAATTAATGAGCTTAATTCTCCCAGCTGCCTAATAAATAAGGCTATGGAACATATTGTAAAGGATTCGATTTCTATTTTCAGAGTGAGCACTAACACTGCCTGAAAACTCAAGAAAACTTGAGATGTGCAAGTTCATCATCACCCTAATACTAGTGACCCGTGGACTATAGTTAATTAACAACTTGAATCATGTAAAATCTGTGTTCCATTTTCATTTTCTTTAAGCTTTTCTATTATTTTAGTTGTTGGCGAAAAAGTCAATCAACAACAATCAAACTAAAAATTACTTTTTATCATATCTTTTAAAATAAAAATAAAAATTTTTGGACATCTTTCTTTTATTTTTAATGGCTTGTTATTCTATTTGAAATTTTGAATTTATAAGCTTATAATAAAAACTAATAAAAAAAGATATTTGCGCCGAAAGTACTCAAGTTGTCTAAATTTGCACTTAAGTACCCAAAATTTTTTTTATGGCAAAAGTACCCAAAATCAACTTTTAGTTGCACCATTATTACTTGTCGTTAATTTTGTCATTGGATGGCAACGACAGGTACCGACAGTGCTAGTAAAAGTTGAATTTGGATACTTTTGCCGAAAAAAATAAATTGGGTACGTAAGTGTAACATTTTGTATAACTTGTGTACTTTCATCACAAATATCCCTACAAGAAACCTTTTATGGGCAATTCTTAAAAGAGACATACTACGGTAAGGCACTAGTAAGACAAGTTCCTCCTTTGGGCTCATGAATCAATTTTGACATCAATTTTTTCTTCAGTGACAGTGTTCATTGTAGTTATAGCAGACTTCCTGAATTTTTTTGGGAAAATCCTTATAATTTACAGTGCCGAAATTATGGTTTAAATAGTGTGTTTCACGTGTGCTTTTTTTATACACGTGAGAAAATAGATTGTTTGAATATTGTTTTCGATATTATAATGCAAAATTTTATAAGAAATTTACTTTGACTACAATAAACACTGTTATAAAAATACGAGGGAAAAATTGATTTACATATTTAAAATAGGACCATATCTTCCCGATACCCTATAATTTTCCAACATACATTATAAAATAAATGGAGTGGTATTCTCGTCATTTTCAGAGACTACAAGGTATTTTTTTTATATAATTAACTATAACCGAGGCATTCCGGTCCTCGGGTTTAGTGGGGCTAGGTTCCCTTCTTTAGCTTTACAGCGACTTTCTTTTGGTTTTTTTTTCTTTAATAAAATTCTTTTGCATATAATTTGTCCCCAAATTTCATTGAAATTACTAAACTATCCTGGTGCTCTGAAACAATTCAATTCAATGGCTGTTACTTACTGGGGGCAGAACAGAGGCAAGGACAAGTGTAAGGAGTTCTGAGTACGTGTACGAAAATAAGATTAGGAGTGGTCAATGCTGCTGAATGGGCTCCACCATAATGCCTTTGCCTCTTCTCTCTCTTCAAAACGATGAGTTATGAGTTGCTAGTTTGGTTTGGTTGGTTTCATTTTGTACATAACAATAAATATAACCAACCGGCCACACAACAAATTAATAAATTATCAAAATTTTATATCTCATCAATTAATCTGACAATAAAAGAAAAATCTCATCAATCAAGACAACATAATTCATTTAACACTTATTTCATGAGATTTATACGTAATTTGTAGTTTTATATATGTTTAATTCATAATTAGTAAATAGTCCGAATTTTATGCGGTTTTGTTTAATAATGATTTAATAATAAAATCGTATTAAATTTCAACTCTAGCTAATATATATTGTAATTTTTCTCCAAATAATAAAAAGAACTATATTATCAATTTTTTTTGTCTTTTATCTTCTTATCTTATTAACCCAAATAGAAATCATAACATAACAAAAATAAATTAATATTATAAAAATTATCATGTGTTAGAACAAAATATATATAAATATAATATATATTCAACGAACTCATTATCACTCACTCTCAAAAATTATCTTGTTAGAGCACTTGTATTAGGTGTTGTGAAAGTAATTTTTGTTTAGGGTGTTCATAGTGTGGGTGGTACGATTTTTTCTTAATTAATTGGACCACACCGCATATATAGTTTAAACAATTTTTCAAACTGCAACTTGCACCGCATAGATCTCAAACTGCACTGTAAAAATGCATTGTGGTATGATGTGGGCAGTTTATACGTATCGCCAAGTAATTTAACAATTAAACATTATAATTAATAAATAGTCATAATAAATATCATAACTAAAGAATGTTTAACAGAATAATAAATATACAACAAACTAATAAATTTTTAGCAAAATAATAAAAATACAACAAACTAATAAATTGAAAAATATATATATAAAAAATTAATATAAATAACGATGTGGTGTGATGCGGTTTGAATCGCATTTATAAAATTTGAAACCGTAAATCGCATGAGACCATGCGGTTTAACAAAAATACAAACTGCAACCACACCGCAAAGAGTTCCAAACCACAAATTATGATGCGGTGTGGGCGGTTTGATAAACACCCCTACTTTTATTTATATTTTTAGATAATCATTAAAAAAAATAGTAAAAAAAAAAGGTTGCTACATCATACGAGCTAAAATGTATAAATATTTTAAATATGCAACAGTGCTTAGTTACATTTATAGAACATTGTAGCTAATCTAAACATTATTTTATTAATTTATCTCACATCTTAGGGGACCCAGCTAAAGACGGGCCAAGGCACATGCTGAAAATATATATATATATATATATATATATATATATATTTATGTGTTTTATTTTTATTTTTTTGTAAAAAAACAAATATTCAAATAAATGTGATCTAACTCATTCAAACATTGGTCTTGTATAGAAGTGAAAGCTACCTTTGCCACCAAACCAATTACTTTATTTATAATAAATTATTATAGTTAATATTTAATTATATGTAAACATGTTTCCAACACTACAATAAAAAAAAATTACAAAATCCCACATCATTTTTTGAGTTAAATTTTCTCTATTTCTCATCTATATATTCATTCAATTTGATTTTAGCTAATAAAAAATAATTCTTTGAGACTTTTATAGATTTTAAGAAGTGTAGTTTTTATTATTTTTTTAGTTAATTTTTAATTATTATAATAATCTAAAAAAATATAGTTGAAGAATTATTGGGATTCACTATCACTAGAAGGGATATCTCTTACGTATGTATGTGTAATTATACAAAAAAAAAAAAAAAAAATCATCGATATTTATTTGATTATTTGATATTTTTTATCAATATAAATGTGTATTTATGAATACAAATTATGTAAGAAATGTATGTGTATCAGTGTATGTGTGATTGTACATACAAAAATTTGTTCTATATTTATTTGTTATTTTTATCAATATAAATGTGTTATTTATAAATACAAATTATGTAAGAAAATGTGTTCTATATTTAATTTTATTGATATAAATGTGTAATACATATATGCATAAGAATACAAACAATGTATTAGAATATCAACTTCAAACCTATGTTGATGATGTGCGTTCTCATGTCAAGTTTTCAGATTTGAAATGGATGGTTGTTCTTTCAAAGAAACTAGTTGAGACAAAAAAAGGATAAGGTATATCCATTTGTTTATTTGCTTATTGAAGTGGTATTAACACTTCCAATTGCAACAGCTTCGGTACAAAGAGCCTTCTCCGCAATGAACATTGTGAAGAATCAAATGCTCAACAAAATGGGAGATCAATGGTTGAATGATAGTCTTACTGTATATCTTGAGAATGATGTATTCAATGCTATTGAAAATGAGTCTATCATCCATTGTTTTCAAAACATGAAATCTCGTTGAGGACAACTTTAAATGTACAAGCTGAAAAATTGATTTATTATGTTAAAATGTTATGACATTGTGTAATATTTTTAAGTAATGATTGAGATTTCTTAATAGCCAATACTCTTAAAAAGTAATTTCTATAATTTTAATTAATTTTTTAGCATATTATATTATTTAAAAAAATTGTGCCCCCCTTAAACAAATTCCTGGGTCCACCACTGAAGCCTCTCTCATCTCTTTCTTTCATTATATATTTTTAACTTTTTGTTTTTATTAATATAAAAATAGAGTAAATGGCGGCTAAAATACACAATGTTTAAAAAAAGTGACACTTTTATACCCAATCTTTTTTTTTTGCAGTAAATATACTCAATGTCTTCAAAATGTTGTATTTTTATACCCAAACTTTATTTTGCAATAAATATACTCAATGATTTTAAAAATGTTGCACTTTAATACTTATTTTTTTTATTATTTTGATAAATAATAAGAAACTAAAGGAAAAATATATGATTTTAATTATTTTTTAAATTTTAAATTATTTTCTCTTTCTTATTCTTTCTCAAAATAATTATTTTAAATTAAACATTAATAAATATTTTATTAAAATTAATAATGACGATTTAAAATAATTAAAAACTTATATATTTTCATCAATTTAAAATATAAATTTTTCTTAAAAAAAGTTTTAATTATTTTGATTAATTTTACTAATCTTATTTTTTATTTATTTTGAAAGTGAAAATAATTTAAAATTTTAAAAATAACTAAAATCCTATATTTTTCCTTCAGTTTCTTATTATTTCTCAAAATAATTTTAAAAAATAGGTATAAAATTGCAACATTTAAAAAAAATTAGGTAGATTTACTGCAAAAAAATGTTTTAGTATAAAAGTGTAATATTTTGAAGACATTGAGTATATCTACCGCAAAACAAAAAAGATTAGGTATAAAAGTGCAACATTTTAAAAATATTGAGTATTTTAATCGTCATTTACTCTAAAAAAATATTATAAAACATAATATTTAAATGATGTAAATAAAGTATAGAGAAGATGATGTATGAAGTAATATAAAAAGTTGAGGTAAAAAAATGGAGTTTTAGTGAGGTATTTCCAAGAATAGAGAAAAGAATCTAGTGAGTGCTCTTATGCTATATATTTATATATATATATATATTATACCATTTATAAATCATTAAACAATATGATGTATACATATAGATATATATAAAAAAAATTTAATACTATGTTTTTTATACAAACAATAAAATAGATAATATTGAATAAGAATAAAAAAAAAATTAAGCACCTCATCACTCATATATATATACACACATTAGGTAAAAATAATGTACAATATAAGTTTGTTTAATTTTATTTAGAAAATATATTAATTTATTTTTATTATATTTTTTTATTGTCATATAAATTTTAAATAAATAAATAATGTTATATATTATAAAAGGAGATGTTTAATATAATGTATAAATTGAACATATTAAAAAAAATCCAAAACATTGTCAATAGTTTTGAAAAAAAAAGTTACTTCATATATATCCCATCTAAATTTGATGTTTAAATTCTAAAATATTATAATATATATATTTAAGATATATATTTTATCTATTAAATTTTTTTTAATTACTTAATTTAGTTATAATGAAAATTTTAGGAAATAATTAATTTTCTATTAAATGTCTAATATTTTATTAGATAAGATATTTTTCCTTCGAAAATATTAGTAGTAATCCTGTTTAATTTTTTTACTAGGTGCAACCAACGTGCATTTTACTTAGTTTTATTTAGAAAATTTATTAATTATTTCTATTATATTTGTATGATTGTCATAAATTTTACAAAAAAAATTAATATTATTTATAAAAAGAATCACATAGACATATTTAAAGAAAAATTAAACCAAAACATTGTCTACATTTAAAATAATAATAATATGATAACATTTTAGATCACAAACTACTATTCACGATTCAAAACATGGCATAAATAGAAGTAGAAATATAATGAAATATCATACAATAGAGGAGAAGATTATATATTATACGTTTAATATAATATTACTATTATATGTGTGTTTTAAGTTTGAATTTGTTCGTAGTTGATAGTATGGTTATTATTATTTTTAAATAATTATCATTTAAATTATTAAAAAATATCTTATTTTAATTTATTTAATAATTTACTTATTTAATTTTGTTTAAGTTCAATTCATGTTCCCAGTCTAAATGATACCTAATATCATATTTGTAATTTTTTTAATTTTAAGTTTGTTCCAAGTTGATAGTTTGTTATTATTATTTTATTATATATTATTTATTTATTTAATTAAATTTTATTTAAGTTATAAAAATATGATATTATGGCTTTATATTTTTTTAAATAATTATCATTTAAATTATTAAAAAATATCTCAAAAATATTTTATTTGAATTTGCTTATTCATTTAATTTTATTTAAATTTAATTCATTGATGTGACGACCCAATCTAAATGGTATGTATTGCTGTGACGTCCCTAAGGTAGGGTACGTCTGCCACATACTCATAATTTTAGGGTTTACGAGTATGTTAGGCACTTGACCAAATAAATTAAATAAAATGATACTAAGAAACACAGAAAAGTTTAAACTTTTATATAAACTTATTAATAGATTTTATTACACGTATGAATACTTTAAATTTGATGTAGCAATATGAAAAGCCCTAAACCACTATTGTATTGCTACTGAGTCTGTACTCCACAAGTTGCTCAACATCTAAAGCCACACCTGGAAAATTGTTGGAAAATAACATAATGAGCTAATGCTCAGTAAGTAAATCTCATGCATACACATACACATGAATATCGTGAGTTTGAAATGCACATATACTAATATGCTGACTTATATACTTATGCATTTCATTTATTGCTCATGCACTTTCAAACTTTACTTTCGTGTTTTTTCTCTTTTTACTTTCACATTGTTATGGGCCCGTTATCTTATGTGCACACTGTTCGATTTAACCAATGCCTGCAGAGCTTGTTACACATATAATATAAAATCTCATGGGTTCTCCTCCGGCTAGCCATTATCGCAGCTGGGCTCATCGTATCACTCATTTCATAGTTTCCATAGCTGACATACTTATTACACATATAAATAGAGGAGAAAAATGGGAGCATGGTAAATATATCTGAATGGTCAACTCTGACCTAGCCCACACTAGTGGGCAGCCACTATAAGTCTTATAGACATCCGTCTTCTTTACTGAACTTACTTAATTGCTTCATCGAAACAGTGACACCATTTTTAAACATCTTATTATCACTTTCTTTAAGCCTTGCTGTCATTAAAATGTTCAACTTCACATAAGACTTTTCAAGGCATTTCACAATGTTGACGCGGTTCTTCGCCAACAGGTAATTAAGAAAATAAGAGAAAGGGATTAGTGCTGAATAATGAACCGAAACAGATGAATGATCTTAAAATGGACTGTTGACACGAATACGTTTTTAGGTGGTTCAAAGGTTAAAATCCTTCTACTTCACCAGTCAATATTATTGTTATATTTCTGGTACTCCTTACAAGGTATTTCGTTACACAATAGAATCCAACTCTTGGCAACTCCCAGGATCTCCATATTTATAGGAGAGGGCACCTGGGAGTTGGTAAGGGGGGTCATCCCGTGACCTTCTTACCCATCATGTCACTTCTGTGACATTCATGATTAATTCCTAAAACCTGACAAATGAAGTGTGGTCTAATCAATAGGTAAGGGCGATAATGGGCCGCATGGCCCAACCCGGTCGTGGGTGCCTGAACACGCACATTCATGCGACGTGTCCGAGAATTCAGGGATATATCAGACACGTGATGTCTAATATATGCACGTTTACATTGCGTGGTTGACTTTATAAAGTGTCACAACTTCCAACTCCAGCTCGTGCCTCGAGCTGGATGCCTTCTTGACCTGCGGTCTTCATATTCCTGACTCGGCCCTTAAATAATCTTGATAAACCTTTGGTTACCTCGAGCTAAAGAGGTAGGACCTGACAACAGCAGCTCCAGCCACGTGGTAATCACGTGGCTGATATAATTATGCCATATCTCAGCTCGCTAATAGCCCGTGGAAAATTAGGGCGTACATTTGCCCCCCAAGCCTCTGCTCGTGGCACACGACATCATCTGGGGCCACAGTGGGGGCTTTTAGGCTTCTCCATGGACTCTCCATATTCCACCTATTACGCAGGCGCCAAATATGTGGAGCATCGTGGTTGGTGACGGTACGTCTTCCGAGAACCGCATTAAATGGCCTAGCCTATACTCAGTCGTCATTTCGCCTTTCGAGTGGAGAGCCTCGGATCCCACATCAGGGCAATCCAACGGCCCTCCTCACATGGCCTTTCACGTATATAAAAGGGGTGGCCACCTTACGCATGGGCCACCTGTTTATTTGAAAATTTTATAAATTTCTAATCTTCTTCTCTCTTCTCACCCTCAAAAAACCCTCTTTTTCTCCCAGTTACTGTTCCCAGCATTCCAGAAGATCATGTGCAAGGGCTCCTTTGAGGTTTTTGTACCAGTTATTCCGTCGAGGCCCCAACCCAGACGACCCCTTCATTCTCCCCCACAGCAAAACACTTCGTAAGTTTTCTGACTGTGCATGCTTTAAATTTTCTTTTCGCTGTAGCCTAGGTAAATAGTTCCTGCAGCTGCATGCAATATTCTGTTGGTTTTTTGTGGGTATGAAGGGCGTAGGTTTTTATTTTAGGGCATCGATTGTAGAAGAAAACCATTTAGGAGCATGGCTCATAGGGTGCGTTTTCTGGGGAAATCTTCAGGGTAGGATTTTTTGGTATGCTTGTTTAAAATATCCAGCATTTTGGGTGCAAAACCAGTTAGCTTAGGGGACACGCTTCACAGGCGGTTTTGCACTTCTTGCCTACTGAAACTTTCCTTCCAAGGCAAACTTTTATCCTGACCCTCCTGACACACGAATTCCGAGTAATCGGGGATCCGTTGGGAGCACAGGCGCGTGTTCATAGAACCGCGTGGTCTCACTCTCCACGGGCTGAGATTACCTCAGCCCGTGCAAAGGAAACACTTCTCTTCAGATTCTTTCTTATGTTTAGGTCGCCCTTTCTAAAATTTCTTCTTTTGTTCGCTAGGCGACTAGATGGGACCCAAGAAGAACGCTCCTAAAAAGACCACAGGCAGCTCGTCCTCCCAACAATCCAAAGGAAATGAGGTGATGACAGACTCCCCAATCCCCGTCTTCGGGCTGGCCGTGGAGCAGGAGCTCGAGGTGGCGCCCGATGCTTTCTTCGAGGCCGAGAGGATCGTCTCGAAGATCACCGACCAGGGGAAAGTGAATAAAATATTCCTTTCCCACAACATCGAGCTGGGGAAGGGCGCCCTGATCGCCCGACCTCCCGTAGAAGGTGAGCGGAGTTGCGCGCCGCTCGACGAGGAATATGCGGCTTGGAGTGACGAGCACTTCAAGGCTGGGGCCTTCCTCTCGGTGGACCAATACTTCGCCGACTTCCTCAACTACGTGAAGTTGGCTCCTTTCCAGCTCCCCCCCAACTCCTACCGTTTGTTGGCGGGGTTGAGATATATGTTCCTGAAACAGGAATGGGAGGTCACCACTCCGGCAGATATCTTATATTTTTTCTGCCTCAAGGCCAGCCCGGAGCAGCGGGGGCGAGGCGACGGGTTCTACTACCTGACCCGCTTTCCAAACACGGCTGCGGTCATCGAGCTGCCCAGCCACCCCAACGACTTCAAAGACCAGTTCTTTATGTCCAAGGGGTTTCGCAACTGCGAACTTCATTACTTCAGCTGTCCTCGTAAGTACCTTTTACTCTTAGCTCGTAAGTTAAGTATTGATTAGCTCCCCTTTATCAGTTTCTGACTTAGAACAATTCTGCAGCCATTTTCGCGAGGACAGACAAGTCTGTGATCCTCGGGAGTCAGTACGAGACACTGGCGGGTCTACCCCCTAGTGAAAAGGACTATCGCCAGCTCGTGACAGACGAGACGATGTTGGCATGCAAACTGATCTCTCCAGGCCAGACTTTGGCCCTGAGGAGACCCCGGGGGCTTCCCCTAGCTCGCGAGATGAGGCCCATCCCTGAGGAGGAGGCCACGGGGGAAGGAGAGGACGAGGATGAGGAGGACGAGGTGCCCCTCGTAAGGACGAGGAGGAAGCGGGCACAGGAGGTCGCCCAAGGAACGGACGAGGAGAGGATCCGGTCCGGAGCAGCCGCAGGTCCCTCTGGGCAAGGTAATCCTTACATGTTCAGGGGCTTAGATAGGGCCACCGTCGATCCTCGGTTAGCTAGGTTTAATCCCAACTAGCCCGTCCAACGCCATCGAAACGACCCAGACCTCGATGTAACCCTACTCCAGTGTGTCGACCGGCTTGTGCTGGATTACAAGAGTAGCAGCCCTGGGGGTACTGTAGTCGTAGACAACACCTTAGCCTTTAGGTCGACCTTCTTTGAGGAGTATGGGGCTAATCTCCGGTCGTGGCCCTCTCTTCGGGAGGGTACTGTAGCTCTGGGTCTTAGGAAATATGTAGAAGAGTCTAGTCCCGAACCAGATTCGGACCTAGAACCTATTCCAGCTCGCGAAGTCATTGTCTTAGATTCCCCCGCAGAAGCTCCGGGGCCGATGGTCGTGACCATAGATTCCTCTTCTAGCTCGGGGGGTAGGATCCCTTTCAATATCTACTGCTTTTTCCCTCTTATTTTTGTTGTTCTTGCATAAATGCTTACTTGTATACTAATGTTGTCTTTGTTTTGCCAGAGGAGATGTCTCAGCCCGGGAACAAAGACCTGCGAGCTATGTTCACCAGAGGGAACTCTTCTGCTGGGGCCTCTGGGCCCAAAATGAAGAAGCTCCGGGTGGCGAAGAAAGCCGCTGGGACACCATCCAAGTCCCCTGCAAAGGGGAAAGACTAGACCCCAGCTGCCCAGGCCAAGGTACCTCCACCTCTTGCAGCAGTGGAGAAGATGCCCCCGCCCCCTCCACGAGCTCCCGCCTTTGTTCGGGATATGGAGGCGGAGCCCGAGATTTTGGCAACCGCAGTCCCCGAGGTGCGCATTCCGTTGGACCCCCAGGCCTTGGAGAAAATTCCTGATGTCTTTCGGGGGACGGTGTACGAGACAGCGACCTACACCATCGACCACTACTACACCGCCACCAAAAGGGACCTACGGGAGATCGAAACAAGGAGCCCGGAGAGCGTGATGGAGTCTTCACTGGGAATGGCTTTAACGGTAAGCTGGCTTTACATTTTGTACTCTTTGGTTATCATGCATCGCACGTTCTCTCTTTTTTTTTTCTAAGGCAGTTGCCTCTTTGTTTTGTAGGGTGCCTTGGCTCTTCACCGGAGCATATCCAGGTCCAAGGCTCGGCTCGAGGACATGAGGGGCGAGCATCAGGCTGTTTTGGCCGCCCATAAGACTACCTTGGGCACCCTGAAGACTGCCCAAAAGCAGGAACAGGAGGCCAAGGATGCCTTGGCGGCCGCGCGGGCTGAGCTGGACGCGTCCCGCCCCAGGCTGGAAGAGGCCGAGGCTAACAAGGCCGCCCTAGCCGCTGTAACGGCCGAACTTGAGGAGGCCAGGGTTGCCCGGGCCGCGCTAGACTCTGCAAAAACCGAGGCCGAGGAGGCTAAGGCCGCCTTGGAAAAGGAGAAGGTGACTTCTAGCTCCGCCATGGAGAACATGCTATACCACTGCTGGGTCTTCAACCTGGATGGCGACTTCTCCTTCCTAGGAGCGGATGTCTGGGAGTCCTTCCGGGAGGGGTTTAAAGCTCGTCTTCAGCAAGAGGCGCCCTCTGAGACCGGGGAGACCTCCACAGCGGCCGAGCAGGAGGGCGAGACGGCGACCTCAACGAAGTAGCCTGGTGGAGCCTAGGGCCTTTCTTTTTCTTTTTCGAACACATATATATTTTTTTGTAACTTTTGTATGAGGTTTTTTCACCTCGAGACAATTGGCTTTATCAATCTTTGCCTTTAATTGGTTTATATCCTTTTGCCTCTATGCACTTCGGCAATATTCTTAGTTTGTTTTTCTTTTTGTTGGTGCTATGATTGATACTCTTATATTTTTCTAGGAAAAACATATTAACCAATCTTGACCCGACTTCTAAGATAAGTCCTGGTTGCTCCCCGGACATTGTCTCGAAAACTTAGTTCGCGTTAATTCTTGATATAATATCTCGTGCTTTTTAAGAAAAACAACGATCAATCAACTTGAATTAACTTCTAAGTTTTTAGGACCTAGTTATGTCCAGGACGTTAGTTTGAAAACTTAGTTCGCGTTAATTTTTATCAATATCTCGTGCTTTTTTTAAGAAAAACATCGATCAATCAATTTGAATTAACTTCTAAGTTTTAGGACCTGGTTATGTCCAGGACGTTAGTTTGAAAACTTAGTTCGCGTTAATTTTTATCAATATCTCGTGCTTTTTAAGAAAAACATCGATTAATCAATTTGAATTTTGAACCGACCTGGTTACATCCAGGATAGGACTTAGTTCGCGTTAATCCTTTATCAATATCTCGTGTTTTTTAAGAAAAACATCAATCAATCAATTTGAATAAACTTCTAAGCCTTTAAGGCGACCTGGTTATATCCAGGATAGGACTTAGTTCGCGTTAATCCTTTATCAATATCTCGTGTTTTTTAAGAAAAACATCGATCAATCGATTTGAATCAACTTCTAAGCCTTTAAGGCGACCTGGTTATATCCAGGATAGGACTTAGTTCGCGTTAATCCTTTATCAATATCTCGTGCTTTTTAAGAAAAACATCGATCAATCAATTTGAATTAACTTCTAAGTTTTGAGCCGACCTGGTTACATCCAGGATAGGACTTAGTTCGCGTTAATCCTTTATCAATATCTCGTGTTTTTTAAGAAAAACATCGATCAATCGATTTGAATCAACTTCTAAGCCTTTAAGGCGACCTGGTTATATCCAGGCACCATATGCCCCCCAAGTAACTAGGAAAGGGTCTTTCATGGTTACTTGAGATTACATCCACAAATATACACAATAATAAACAAAGATTTAATTCTCATTGCTTAAAAAAAAAAGTGGCCTTTAAGCCTTACAAGGGTGCTACTGATAATATTTCTTCAAATGGATGGCGTTCCAAGTTCGTGGGACTGCTTCTCCATTGAGCCGAGTTAATTTGTAAGTTCCTTCCTTGATGACCTCGGTGATTTGATATGGCCCTTCCCAGTTCGGTCCCAATACTCCATCTTTGGGATCCTTATCGGCTAAGAAGACTCTCTTGAGGACCAGGTCGCCAATGCTAAAGGCGCGTTTTTTGACCTTTGAGTTGAAATAACGAGTGATTTTTTGCTGGTAATGCGCGAGATGAAGCTGCGAATCTTCTCGTCTTTCATCAATTAGGTTAAGGGACGCGCAAAGTAGTTCGTGGTTGCGGTCCTGGTCATATGCCTGGACTCTATGCGAAGATACCTTAATCTCGACAGGGAGGACTGCCTCACTCCCAAAAGTTAGGGAGAAAGGAGTATGACCCGTAGGAGTCCGATGCGAGGTCCGGTATGCCCACAGAACCTGGGGGAGCTATTCTGGCCAGACCCCCTTGGCTTCGTCTAGTCTCTTCTTAAGGCTCACCTTTAGCGTCTTATTGACAGCCTCGACCTAGCCATTTGCCTGGGGATAAGCCACGGATGAGAAGCTTTTCACAATTCCGTACCTTTCACAAAATTCGGTGAAGAGGTCGCTGTCGAACTGAGTCCCATTGTCAGATACTATTTTCTTCGGCAGCCCGAACCGGCAGATAATGCTCTTGACCACGAAGTCGAGGACATTCTTGGAAGTGATTGTTGCCAAAGGTTCTGCCTCAGCCCACATTGTGAAGTAGTCGATAGCCACCATGGCGTAGCGAACCCCGCCCTTTCCAGTAGGGAGGACGTCAACCAAGTCGATTCCCCAGACCGCAAATGGCCATGGGGACGAGATCATCTTCAGCTCGACTGGGGGAGCTCGGGCAACTGTGGCGAATCGCTAGCACTTGTCACATTTCTTGACATACGAGATCGAGTCCTTTGATAGAGTGGGTCAGTAATACCCTTGCCTTACAACTTTTAGGGCCAAGCTTTGCCCCCCAGTGTGATCCCCGCAAAAACCCTCGTGCACTTCCTACAAGATGGCCTTTGCCTCGCCTGGTAGAACACATCGTAAGAGGGGTAGGGAATGCCCACGTCGGTACAGCACCCCATCTATCATCGTATACCTTGGAGCCTGGTACAGTACCCGCCATGCGTCACTACGCCCCTCGGATAACTTTCCTTCGGTAAGGTACTCGAGGATGGGGGTCATCCAGGTCGGTCTGGCGTCGATCATCTCGACCTCCGCCCCAACCTCTTCTATACTTGGTTTCTCCAGGAACTCTACCGGTACTAACCCCAAAGCCTCCGTCTCCCCGAAGGTAGCGAGCTTGGCGAGGGCGTCTGCGTTAGCGTTCTGCTCTCGAGGTATTTGCTTGATTGAGCCTCGTTCAAATGCAGACAGTTCGACTTTTACCTTGGCCAGGTAAGCAGCCATCTTGGCTCCCCGTGCTTGATATTCACCTAGCACCTGGTTTACCACGAGCTGGGAATCGCTGAAACACTGAACGGAGCTGGCCTTCAGCTCCTGGACTACCCTTAGCCCGGCCAGCAAAGCTTCGTATTCAGCCTCGTTGTTGGAGGCCTTGAATCTGAATCTCAGCGCCGAGTGGAATCTATGCCCTTCTGGGGATATCAAAATGATTCCAGCCTCGGAGCCGTTCTCATTAGATGAGCCATCCACGAAGATCTTCCATGACGCCTGGGTCGAGGTGACCTGGGGTGACCCTTCCATAGGATCCTCCCTGAATCCTGTGCACTCTGCCAAAAAATCGGCCAGGGTCTGACTCTTTATAGCAGTTCGAGGGGTGTACAAAATCTCAAACTGACTGAGTTCGATAGCCCATTTCAACAGGTGTCCCGATGCTTCAGGTTTTTGCAAAACCTGCCTTAAAGGTTGATCGATCATGACGTGTATTGAGTGGACTGGAAATATGGCATGAGCTTTCGGGAGGCCGTGATAAGACAGAACGCCAATTTTTCCATCAACGGGTATCGGGATTCGGCCTCGAGAAGTCTCTTGCTGATGTAGTAGATCGGTTTCTAAACCTGATCTTCTTCACGGACCAATACGGCACTAGCTGCATCTTCTATGACAGCTAGGTAAAGGAAAAGAGGCTCTCCTACCTTTGGTTTGGACAATACGGGCGGCTCGGCCAGATGTGCCTTCAAGTCGAGGAAAGCACTCTCGCATTCCTCCGTCCATTCGAACTTCTTATTTCCTCGAAGTAGGTTGTAGAATGGCAGGCACTTGTCGGTGGATTTTGAAATAAACCGATTAAGGACTGCCACCCTTCCTGTCAGGCCTTGAACGTCCTTACGCGACCTGGGTGAGGGAAGCTCGAGCAATGACCTGATCTTATCGGGGTTCGCCTCAATTCCTCTAGTGTTGACAATGAAACCCAGGAATTTTCCAGACGCGACCCCGAAAATGCACTTCTAAGGGTTAAGCCTCATGTCGTATTCTCTTAGTATCTTGAAGCATTCTTCCATGTCAGAAACATGGTTATCGGCAGTCTTTGACTTAACCAGCATGTCATCAACATACACTTCCATGTTCTTCCCGATCTGGTTGGCAAACATTCTATTCACTAATCTCTGGTATGTAGCACTGGCGTTTTTCAGTCCGAACGGCATGACCTTGTAACAATAGACGTTAGTTGGGGTCATGAAGCTAGTGTGCTCCTGGTCCGCCGGGTTCATGGCGATCTGATTATAGCCTGAGTACGCATCCATAAAGGACATGAGCTCGTGCCCCGCCGTGGCGTCCACCAATTGGTCGATCCTTGGCAAGGGAAAACAATCTTTGGGGCAGGCTTTATTCAGATCGGAGAAGTCGATGCAGGTCCGCCATTTCCCGTTGGGCTTCGGGACCAGCACAGGATTGGCGACCCAAACTGAAAACTTGGTTTCATGGATCAAGCCGCATTCCTTGAGCCTGGCTACTTCTTCTTCTAAGGCCTCAGCCCGAGTTGTTCCCAGGCGCCTCTGTTTCTGGGATTTTGCAGGAACGCTCTTATCCAAAAGAAGGGTGTGCATGATGACATTTGGACTGATTCCCACCATGTCCTCGTGTGACCATGCGAACACATCCAGGTTCTCCTGCAGAAATCTAATCAGCTCCGCCTTCCTCTTGCCACAAAGGTTTTTCCCGAGCTTAACCATCCGTGAAGGATTTTGTGGATCGACATTTACTTCCTCGAGCTCTTCAATAGCTTGGAGCTCGGACTTGTCCTCGCCTATTCGGGGGTCAATATCCTCACTTAGGACGATACTTTCCCCTTCGGTGCTCTGAGGTTTTTCAATCTCAGGATTAGTCAAAGGTTCCTGAGATTCCTCTTCTCCACCTTGGACGGCCATTGTTAGCTGCCCGGGTTTCGATTTTCCCTTCATGGAAATGCTGTAGCATTCCCTGGCAGCAAGCTAATCGCCATGGACCGTGCATATCCCTGTGGAAGAAGGGAATTTCAGCGCAAGGTGGCGGACGAAGGTGATGGCTTTAAAAGCTATAAGTGTAGGTCGACCCAAAATGGCATTGTATGCGGCGGGACAGTCGATGACCACGAACTCAAGGAGTTTTGAGATTGTCCAAGGTCCCTCTCCTAAGGTGATCACCAGCTCGATCATCCCTATAACCGCTGATCCTTCTCTCGAGAAACCATAAAGCATCATGGAGGTCGCCTTCAGCTCGGCGACAGCCAAACCCATCTTCTCCAGCGTGGACCGGAATAGAAGGTTTACCGAGCTCCCAATATCGATCAGCACTCTCCTAACCCTCTGATTAGCGAGCTGCACGGCTACGACCAGAGGATCGTTATGAGGGAACTGAATGTGGCTGGCATCTTCTTCATTAAAAATGATTGGTTGCCTTTCCAATCGCTGCTGCTTTGGCAGGTGCTGCTCGGGGACGAACTCTACTCCATTATGAGCCTTGAGTTCATTGACGTACCTCTTTTAGGCACCTCTGCTCGTGCCAGCCAAATGAGGACCTCCAGAGATTGTGGATATCTCTCCTCCTGTCACTGGAGGAGGGACGTCTTGATCTACCCGGGACCCGGGCTAACTGACCGGGACTTCCGGAGCAGGTCGGCTTGCTGGAACCCTGTTCCGCGCATACTGAGCCAAGGGGCCAGCTCTGATGAGAGTCTCGATCTCTTCTTTCAAGTGTCTACAATCGTCGGTATTGTGGCCAACGTCGTTGTGGAAACGGCAAAACTTGGAGGGGTCTCGCTTCCCCTTCTGGTGCTTTAACGACTCCGGCTTCTTCCAAGGGAGGCGAGCAGAGTTTGCCAGGAAGATGTTCTCCCTAGAGTGGGTGAGCTCCGTATAAGTCGCGTAAACCGGCTTAAATTTTTCTACGGACTTATTCTTCTTTGGGCCGTGCTGGTTGCCCTCGACGTTCCCCTCTCTCTTGCCTCCACCGAACTGGTTATTCTGTGTAACGTTCTGGGTCGCTGTCACAACCTCCGTTCCCACTCCAGCGGGCTGCTCAGGGACCTGGCTGGTTCCTGCAGCTGAGGCTTGGGCCTCCTCCAGGTTGATCCACCCCTGGGCCCTATTTAGGAATTCGTTTACTGAGCTGACTCCCTTCCTTTGTATTTCATTCCAGAGTCCCCCTCCGATGAGGATTCCAGTCCTCAAAGCCATGAGCTTGGAGTTGTCATCTACGTCTCTGGCCTGAGTGGCGACATTTGCGAACCTGCTCAGGTAAGCCTTCAGAGGCTCATCGGGTTGTTGCCTCACGTTAGCCAGGGAGTCGACCTTGACGCGGGCAGCCTGGGAGGCTCGGAATGCTCTTTTGAAGTCAGCAGAGAAAGTTTTCCAGGAGCTGATTGACTGCTTCTTGCTTTGTTTGAACCACTGTCTGGCCGGCCCAGTCAGTGTGGAGGGAAATATCAAACACCTCAGCTCGGGGCCAATGTTGTGGGCCATCATCAGGGTATTGAACATACCCAGATGATCTGACAGATCTCCATCTCCGTTGAATTTAGACAGGTGCGGCATACGGAAACCGGGCGGGTATGTCGTTGCTGCTATGTTGGGGGCGAAGAGCTCAAGCTCGTCCCCCGAATCATATTCGTCTTTTTCTTTCTTCGACAGGAACTTCCTCATTAACTCCTCCATCAGAGCCAGGCGCTCAAGGGTTTTGTCCTGATCCCCTTGGTTATTTCAGGGCTGTTCAACAGCTTCAGATCCATTGTATACATTTGGTGGGTTATTGCCCCTCCTATCTTGAGATAGGTTATTTGGGACATTCCCGTCGTCACGTACCTCGAACAGGTCTTCCCTTGAGCGAGCATGGCTGCCACTTCCTACCGGGTCCACCTATGAGAGTTAAGGCGATCTCATAGGTCGCCCCTCAGGGTGGCTTGAGGACTTTGCGCCGAGCTTAGGCGTTGGCGTAGGTCTCTGCCAGAAAGGTCACTCCGACGACTTCCGGTCCAGTAGCTCCTATTAGAGAAGCTCGGAGCCCGCCTCTGGGGGTGAGGATCTGGGACTTCTCTGGGCGCCCTGCTACGATGGGAAGGTCCTGCGGAAGGCGGGTTTCTCCTGCTGCTCCCATAAGCTGGAATATCTTGGATAGGCCAAGGAGGAGACAAGTATCTTATCGGTGAAGGAGGATGCCTGACCGGGGATGCAATCCTGGTTCCGTCAGGGCGGATCAGGTTAGGCAGGAGCCTTTTGGCCCTGCCAACTTGCGGGCCTTGCGCCTGGCGATCTGAGCGGGGTGCAGGACGGCTGGCCGAGATGGGCTGTCGCTGTGAGCCCTCCCCGGATCTCCTTCTAGAATTCCCTTGAGCCCTCCTGGGCGTGCTCGAGGCTGGCTGTGAGCTGGGAGTTGAAGTTCGGACCGAGCGGTTATACTGTTGCTCGGCCCTGGGTAGTTCTTCAAAGATTGCCTCTCGGCGGTGCGATGAGGGAGTAGAGTTGGATGTCGGAGGTCTGGTCGAGCGGCTAGGCTTGGACCGATTACCCCGGCGGGACTTATGATTCCCGCCT
Source organism: Humulus lupulus (assembly GCF_963169125.1). NCBI lineage: Eukaryota > Viridiplantae > Streptophyta > Magnoliopsida > Rosales > Cannabaceae > Humulus > Humulus lupulus. Next base: position 52,952,500 of record NC_084798.1, on the reverse strand, counting down.
TGCCTCTTTTTGACATTAGCGTCGGTTGTAAGAGGGGGTAGTCAGGCCAACACCTCCTTAATCTACTGACTAGCTTTCGCCAGCTGACTCCTCAGCTGAGCATTCTCCATCTCTACTGCCGTGTAAAAATCTGGGTTTGGATTAGGTGGCCGGGGTGCCAAACTTCCAGTGTCATCCTGGCCTATTGGCTGCTTGCCCGGCCGCTGCTGAACTTTAAGGTTTTGCTCACCGGAGATGGCGGCATGATGGGCCTCCTGCCCATCATGTTGTTCCGCCTCGTTACTGTGTCTTGATCGAGTGGTCACCATAGTTGGATATTTGTGATAGCACCAATCTAACAAGCTCTCAATGAAAGCACCAAACTGTTGACACGATTCTTCGCCAACGGGTAATTAAGAAAATAAGAGAAAGGGATTAGTGCTGAATAATGAACCGAAACAGATGAATGATCTTAAAATAAACTGATGACACGAATACGTTTTTAGGTGGTTCAAAGGTTAAAATCCTTCTACTCCACCAGTCAATATTATTGCTATATTTCTGGTATTCCTTACAAGGTATTTCGTTACACAATAGAATCCAACCCTTGGCAACTCCCAGGATCTCCATATTTATAGGAGAGGGCACCTGGAGTTGGTAAGGGGGGTCATCCCGTGACCTTCTTACCCATCATGTCACTTCTGTGACATTCATGATTAATTCCTAAAACCTGACAAATGAAGTGTGGTCTAATCAATAGGTAAGGGGGATAATGGGCCGCACGACCCAACCCAGTCGTGGGTGCCTGAACACGCACGTTCATGCGGCGTGTCCGAGAATTCAGGGATATATCAGACACGTGATGTCTGATATATGCACGTTTACATTGCGTGGTTGACTTTATAAAGGGTCACAGCTTCCAACTCCAGCTCGTGCCTCGAGCTGGATGCCTTCTTGACCTGCGGTCTTCATATTCCTGACTCGGCCCTTAAATAATCTTGATAAACCTTTGGTTACCTCAAGCTAAAGAGGTAGGACCTGACAACAGCAGCTCCGGCCACGTGGTATCCACGTGGCTGATATAATTATGCCATATCTCAGCTCGCTAATAGCCCGTGGAAAATTAGGGCGTACACACAAATTTTCTCATATTCATATGCATGGTCTTATATCACATAATAATGTATCACATAACTATACATGCCATGCATACATGCTGATGCTGAAATGCCAATGTTCATGTTTGTGATTCATGTTTGATGGTATTCAATCAAGACAGTATATCATATCTCATATAACTCATAACATCTTTAGTCATAATACATGAAGCTTTGGGTTGGTGGCATTGTTATACTTTAACGTAGAGCTATGACTCAGGTCTAAGGTTTCCATCCTAAAAACTTAAAGGTTTCATATATCATAACATGTAACAAAATCATGAACATAGAAGGTAATCCACGTATTCATCAGCACGAGAACACATACTTGCACATAACTCATATCAAACTTAACCAATTAAGACAACTTTCACACATCACGAAATTCATCTATTATATATCATATGATCCATTATGATATACATACCACATATAACTTGTATAACCATTCATAACATAATCATCATATGCATCATCATCCCATACTTAACTCATCAGACATACACAATCAATGTATTCATGCATCTCACACTTAAGCACAAAATGTGAAATTTACTTACCTTAGGTCCTTAGCTTATTTTAAAACTACTCACCAAGAGTTAATCAATCCAATCCACACAGATCCTATTTACGGTACATCATTTATTAAATTCTATCAAAATCGTAAATATACACTATTGATGGTGTATATTAACAGTACTAGAAACCACATAGATGATAATAACAATTATTATCATCATAATGCTAATACTCGTCATGCATCATAATCCTCTTTACAAAATACTATTTTAAACCTTGCTCATAATATAATGTACTTTTATGATACATTAATAATAATAATAATTTTCGTCTATAAATAAACTTATTTCAATATTAATAACAAAATACTTCAATAACAATACGTATGTGAATGTATATATTCAAATAGTTATTTTATAAAAGAAATCATATTTTTAACATAAAATTATAATAATTGATATAATGATAATAATATAAATATAAATAGCTATATTATTATTAATTAGTCATAATATCAGTCCCAGTGATATAATAAATATATGTTCTCCAAAATTCACTGATCTTACAAATATCAATAACTGTAAGAAACTAATATTTGATATTATTTTAATATCCAAATATTTATGAAAATATTAATATACAATAATAATTGTTAAATATTAGGTTTACTATAAATCACATTTTTCATATATATATATATATACATGAAACTATATTCGTGATTTACTTAACAAAATAATAACAATAATAATTAAAATTATTAATGTACGCCCTGATTTTCCCACGGACTGATTAGCAAGCTGAGCTGCGGCCTAATCATGATTATCTCGTTGACCTCCCCAGGATCGGAGCTTACGTCATAAGGTCGTACCTCCTTAGCTCGGGGTAACCCAAGGGTTCGCCAAGATTTCCTAAGACTTGAGCCTGGACTCTGAAGGCCAAAGGTCGAGTTAAGTATCCAGCTCGTGGTACTAGCAGAATATGGAGGCTATGACCCTTTGATGTACGCCCTGATTTTCCCACGGGCTGATTAGCAAGCTGAGCTGCGGCCTAATCATGATTATCTCGTGGACCTCCCCAGGACTGGAGCTTCCGTCATAAGGTCGTACCTCCTTAGCTCGGGGTAACCCAAGGGTTCGCCAAGATTGGCTAAGACTTGAGCCTGGACTCTGAAGGCCGAAGGTCGAGTTAAGTATCCAGCTCGTGGTACTAGCAGAATATGGAGGCTATGACCCTTTGTAAAGTCAACACACGCAAGGTAAATGTGCATATATCAGACATCACGTGTCTGATATGCCCCTGACTTCTCGGACACGCAGCAGGAACGTGCGTATTCAGACTCCCACGACTGGGTTGGGCCGTGCGGCCCACTATCTCCTTACCTATTGATTTGACCACACTTATGTGTCAGGTTTAGGAATTAATCATGAATGTCACAGAGTTGACATGATAGGTAAGGAGGTCACGGGATGACCTCCTTACCAACTCCCAGGTGCCTTCTCCTATAAAGATGGGGACCCTGGGAGTTGATAGGTGTTAACCGAGATTTTCGGCAACTCTATTAATGAATAATTTTTGCTGGTAATAATAATGAAAGTAGAAGATTGACACGGGGTTTTTACGTGGTTGGGGCCTTAACTAGCCTTAGTCCACGAGTCTATATATTAGAGCTCGAAGAAGCTTTTACAATGGAGTTTTATATCAATATCTGAACAGAGTTTTTTGCCTTTTTTCCCTCTGAAAAAAACCCTCCTTTACATTGTTCTACAGCTTATATTTATAAGCTGAGGGGAATACCAGGTCTGGGCCGGATCTGATCCGGGCCCATTGGAGAAATGGGTACAAGGGGCCCTTCTAGTGGAGGCCCAATACAAAAAGGTACAAAGTTCGTAAATCCAGAACTAGTTAAGGCCCAACAGGCTGACCTCGGAGCTGTATCTCGCCCGACAAAACGGCGCTTTTGGCCTGATCGCTTCGAGTCACGAGGCAGATTCAGGAGACAAGACTAGTCAGAGTACTTGGCTGCGCAGTCCTGACACATTGGCGTGCAATCCCGAGATGACCTTTTCTGCAGGTGAAAAGTGGGGGACAACGCCCACGTGGAGTGAGGCGGCGTCAGCATCCTGGACGCCTGGCCCTTCAACCATGGGTGAGACGATCCAGGTCCATCTACCTTCGTCCTGCTTCGTTTACCATCGGCCCGGACCGCGTCAGTTGTCCGGGAAGGGGATCCGTGGGACCCGGCGGTTGGAATGCTCTACTCGCCTCCCGGACGATCCTTGCCGAGTATGGACCCGGAGGGACACCCTGGACACCACCCATGGGCCCAGTCAAGAGTTCCTGGCTCGCGCCCTTCCCCTTGGGCCTTCTCCATATCAAGGTACCTTGGGCCGGGCCCGCGTGCAGAACCGGCCCCCGAAAATGGGCCAAGACGAAGGTCCTAAGCCCAATCAAGAAATGGGGATAACAATAGGGGTTGGATGATCTCTTGTAAGAAATATCCTGTAATCATATACCCAGAATAGAGCAATAATATTGACTAGTGGAGTAGAAGGATTTTAACCTTTGAACCACTTAAAAACCGTGTCTTGAGCCACCATTTCATTTTTGAAAGATCACATATTTGTTTCGGTTCATTATTAGCACTAATCCCTTTCTCTTCTTTTCTTAAATTACCTGTTGGCGAAGAACCGTTGTAGTGGCCAAAAATTACGCCAGGCCCAAATCAATTATGCCATCGGCCCAATCAGAAACTATATCCCAATAAACACTAAAGAGACCACCAAGTTAAGTCCGTAAGGAACTACTCTAAACAACCAGGCCCAGTCTATGCCCCAAATAAATCTTAGCCCACTCATCAAGGGTAGTGTTGGATTTTGACTACTCTGTAAGCCCAAAAAGCTTTATAGCGGCAAAACGAGTCCAAAACGTGGGCAAGGGAGTTGGGTCAATCTATAAATCACCCAAGAGAATAGGTCTTCCTCCTTTTCAGGAGGAAGACCGCTTCTCACGCACACTCCTCAGTGGCTAAGCAACAGACTATTGAAAACTTTATAAAAGCAAGTTTCAGGACCTGAAGGGGGAGAGCTCTTTTGATTCAAAAACTCAATCTCTCTCTAATACTGTCAGACCGATCACTTTGATCATCCTTCACTACCACATTACGGTGGATTTATTCATTTGTTGTTTATTTTCCTTACATTTTCCTTATTCTATATTTGAATTGCTTACTGACTTGACCGTCGGAGTCCCTTCGGCTGGCACCACCCCGGTGTCCCAAGGCTTTTACGGTCTTTCTTTCTTTGTTCTACAGGTTGTCAGTGCCTGCGATCCATCCTTTCCGATCATTGTAGATTTCAGCCTCTACAATTTGGCGCCCACCGTGGGGCCCTGACAGACTGAATCAGGAGCAAAGGACGCACATCCATCGCCATGGAAAACTTGGAAGAAGGAGAGATCAACGTCCAAGCTCAGCTAGCTGCCCTGATGGCCCAGATGAGAGATACTAATGAAAGCCTCCGGATGGTACAGCAAGAGAACATAGCATTCAGGGAGGAGAATGCCTTATTGAAGTAAAAAATGGAGATGTTGGAATCTGCTCAACGCAATGCAGCTGAACCACAGATAAGGTTCTGCACTCCAATTCCACCCATGCAATCGTTCGATACTACCCCAGGAGCGGCGTCCATCCAAACCTCAGGCCAACAGTCGACGATCACCGAAAGACCACAAGACCAGACAGCAGGCCAACAGTTGACCCGGACAACTAATGGAACTGGCGGGTCAATCCCAGGGGGATCAACCCAAACCCATGGACCCCCGCCGGTAGTCGACAATCCTATGACAAATGAACAAATTCCAACTGCTCCAATAGGAGACAACCCAGTGTCGAGTACTCCAGGGGGGCCACCCAGGACCTTTGATCCAACCCTTCCAACTACTCTGCCATCTGATATTTCTATTGTTCCATCTGCAGGACGGAGCACTACGCTAACATCCGAAGAGATGATTGAGCAGCTAGTGGCAAAGAAGCTGGAAGGCATGGAAGCCATGATCCATAGGATCCCAGGGGTCCCAGCGCCAATCCGGAAGAGCTTACCCAGTAGCTTTGCAGACTCTCCATTCGTGGATGCCATAGCACTCGTAGAGATGCCAAAAAAGTTTGTCTTCCCACTAATGAAGATGTACGATGGAACGACAGATCCAAATGATCACATAGCAAGCTACAAGCAACGAATGTTCACAGCCGCCATCCCTCGCGAACTACGCGAGGCTTGTATGTGTAAGGGGTTCGGATCCAGTTTGGTAGGCCCAACCCTCCAATGGTATACGAACCTACCTAATAACTCTATCTCTTCATTTGCTCAATTAACTGAAATATTTGTAGAGCAATTTGCTAGTAGCAGGAAGCTGGAGAAGTTATCTGATGATCTTTATAGGATCAAACAAAGGAGGGGCGAGTCACTTAGAGACTACGTTGCTAGGTTCAATACGGAGAAAGTATTCATTACGTCATGCAACGTTGATACAGCGATTACGGCCTTTCGGAAAGGACTAATGGTAGATTCAGACCTTTATAAAGAACTAACCAAGTATCCTTGCAGGACCATGGAAGACATGCTAGCCAAAGCTTGGGCTCAAATCAAATGGGAAGAAGATGAATCAAACAGACCTACATATTCGCCCTACCCAAATACAAGAGAAAACAGAAGCACAAGGAGAATAGAACGCAAATATAGCCCATACCGTGAATTGCAACCAACTACCAGAACCAGCAGACCAGGAAGAGAGCCCAGGCACACACTACCCTCCACAAGACCAAGAGAACAAGAGAAAACACCCATCCCAGAGTATAATCTAAATATAGACCCAGTGGAGATAGTAGCGGTGATGAAAGGGATGGGAAACAAAGTCAAGTGGCCTGAAAAGATAAAAAAGCCAGCTGAAAAACGAGATACCACCAAGTGGTGCGAATTCCACAATGATCATGGCCATACGACAGCAGAATGCATCACTCTACGTTTTGAGTTCGCAGGACTTCTCCGCCGAGGTCAACTCAGAGATTTTTTGTCAGACAAAGGAAAAATCACCATGACCGGGGGAGATACTAGACCAACCACGCCACCAGAGCCACCCCAACACACACGGACATGCAACGTAATATCTGGAGGATCAGAAGTGAGTGGAGTGATATACTCAGCTGCCAAGAGACATGCAAGGGAAGTCTCAGGGATGGACGGAAGACCAAAGAGGCCACCAACAAACTATACCGGACAAACCATAAGCTTTGTCGATGATGAAGCCTCAGATTTGCTTAATCCTCATCATGATGCTTTAGTCATTTCACTATTTATTTCAAACTGTTTAACTAAACGAATATTGATTGACAATGGAAGTTAAGCTAACATCTTATTTTTACATGCTCTTAGGGGGATGGGGATTGACGAATCTACCGTCATCCGTAAGTCAACTGTACTTGTGGGATTCAGCGGTGAGCAAAAGCATTCTGTTGGTGAGGTGACATTGTATGTGTATGCCGAAGGAATCAATCTCCAAACCAAATTTTTAGTAGTCGACTCACCCTCAGCCTACAACGCCATCCTTGGTCGTCCTTGGATTCACGTAATGAAAGCAGTCCCATCTACATACCATCAGGTCATCCGTTTTCCAACTAAGTGGGGAGTGAAGGAGATCTGTGGAGCACAAAAGATGGCTCGAGATTGTTATCAGACTACATTGAAAGACAAACAAGCCTCAGCATAGCAACTACAGCACGCTACATCATCGAGTGCACCTGTAGAGCCCGAAATGGAGGATCTCGATGATGTGAGCATCAGTGAAGACTTCCCGGAGCATACCATCCAAATAAGATCAAAGTTGACACCTGAGTTTCGTGCTCGACTCATCGAGTTCCTGAAAAAGCACCATAACTGTTTCGCATGGTCTCACGAGGACATGACAGGTATTGACCCTAATATTATTGTTCATAAGTTGCAGGTAGACCCAGACTATCCTCCGATCAAGAAAAAAAGGAGAAAGTTTGCTCCAGAACGCAACAAAGTAATCAATGAAGAGATCCAAAAGCTGATCGACATAGGGTCTGTTTGAGAAGTTGACTATCCTGACTGGCTAGCTAATGTTGTTGTGGTAAAGAAGAAGAATGGTAAGTGGCGAATTTGTATTGATTTTACAGATCTAAATAAGGCGTGCCCCAAAGATTCATTCCCATTGCCACACATAGATATGATGGTGGATGCAACAGCTGGACATGAGCTACTCAGCTTCATGGATGCCTTCTCAGGATACAACCAGATACTCATGCATCTGGAAGATCAAGAAAAGACAGCATTCATTACCGAACGAGGGACGTTCTGCTACACAGTCATGCCCTTCGGACTCAAGAACGCGGGGGCAACATACCAAAGGCTAGTTAATCGGATGTTCGCAGAGATGCTAGGAAACTCGATGGAGGTCTACATAGATGATATGCTAGTCAAGTCATTGGTTGCCCAAGACCACCTTGACCATCTCCAACAAGCGTTCAAGGTACTTGAAAAATATAACATGAAATTAAATCCTGCCAAATGTTCTTTTGATGTATCATCAGGGAAATTCTTAGGCTACATGGTGACCAAGCGCGGAATAGAAGCCAATCCAGAGCAAATAAGGTCAATCCAAAACATCCAACCACCTAAGAACATCAAAGATATACAACGTTTAAATGGGAGGATAGCAGCACTAAGCCGATTCATATCAAAGTCATCTGAACGCTGCCATATCTTCTTCTCAAAGCTTCGGAAGACCGAAGACTTCATCTGGACAGAAGAATGTCAGAAAGCACTCGACAAACTCAAGGCATATCTCTCGTCACCACCACTAATGGCCAAGCCTAAAGATGGAGAAACGCTCTACATCTACCTAGCAGTATCAGAAACAGCCGTCAGTGCCGTTCTCATAAGAGAAGAAAATGGTAAGCAACAACCTGTGTATTATATATCTAAAACTCTATTGGATGCAGAAACTAGATACAACCAGCTAGAGAAGCTTGCTCTGGCACTCGTCACAGCAGGACGGAAGCTCAGGCCCTATTTCCAGTGTCACCCTATAGTGGTACTTATGCAATATCCACTCCGTGCCATACTACACAAACCAGAGCTCTCAGGAAGATTGACAAAATGGGTTGTAGAGCTCAGTGAATACGATATCACATTTCAACCAAGGACCGCAATCAAATCTCAGGTATTAGCTGACTTTATTGCAGACTTCTCTAGTGATATGCAGATTCAAGCGGAGAAGGAATTGTTATGTCTGGAACAACAATCAAATACCAAATGGAGGTTGTCGGTTGACGGGTCAAGCAACAGCAAAGGATGCGGACTTGGGATAGTGCTCACAACCTCAACTGGAGACATTATACAACGATCCATTAGGTGCGAATTCAAAGCTACGAATAATGAAGCGGAATATGAGGCATTGATAGCTGGACTCGACTTAGCAAGGGAATTGAATATAAAGAATATCGAAGTCACTTTGGACTCCCAGCTGGTAGTCAGCCAACTCAATGGGACTTACCAAGCAAAAGGCTCAAAAATGACAGCATACTTGGAGGTAGTAAAAGAAAAGGTAAAACACTTCAATGAATTTTCAATTGTTCAAGTTCCTAGATTAGAGAATGACCATGCAGATGCACTTGCAAACTTGGGCTCGACAATCCAAATTAAGAATGGGTTTACAATCCCGGTAGTATACATGCAATGGCCAGCCGTGTGGAAGCAACCAGAACAATCAACGAACACCATCGACACTCAATCTTGGATGACACCGATTATTGAGTACCTGCACCATGGTACTTTACCGGCGGACAAAAATGAGTCAAGAAAGCTAAGGACAAAGGCAGCCAGGTTCACCCTCAGCAGTGGTCGACTATACAAAAGATCGTTCACTAGTCCTTTACTCAGGTGTTTGAATCCAGCCGAGGCAAAGTATATACTGACAGAGCTACACGAAGGCGAATGCGGAAACCATTCTGGATCAAGGAGCCTGTGTAACAAAGCCCTTACAACCGGGTATTATTGGCCAACAATGAGGAAAGACTCAATTGAATTTGTTAAAAGGTGCGACAAGTGCCAGAGGTTTGCTCAAGTGTCGCATATGCCACCTGAAAAACTCCATTCAACATTGATGCCATGGCCCTTCATGAAGTGGGGAATGGATATCGTAGGAAAGATGCCAACGGCGCCGGGACAAAGAGTATTTATGCTAGCAGTGACTGATTATTTCACCAAGTGGGTTGAAGCAGAAGCATACGTGCAAGTCAGGGACCGAGAAGTCAAGAGTTTTATCTGGAGAAATGTCATATGCAGATTTGGGGTGCCAAGGGAGATTGTGACGGACAACGGTTCTCAATTCATAAGTATCGAATTTCAAGATTTTTGTAAAAAATGGGGAATACAACTCTCGTTCTCGACACCCAGATACCCACAGTCAAATGGACAAGCGGAAGCGACAAATAAGACCGTGGTAGCATCGCTAAAGAAAAGACTAGACAGAGCAAAAGGAAGGTGGGCAGATGAACTTCCAGGAGTACTATGGGCCTACCGAACGACAACAAAGACTTCAACTGGAGAAACCCCGTTCTCGCTAACCTATGGAACCGAGGCAGTCATTCCCGTAGAGACAGGACTCCCTTCCACAAGATTCGAGCACATGACAGATGCGAGAAACTGGCAAAACATGGGTCACGAGCTTGACATATTAGACGAACGAAGGGAACAAGCATTAATAAGGGTCGCAGCCTACCAACATAAAGTGGCACAACATTTTAACAAGAATATCAGAGTTCAACAATTCCATGTTGGTGACTGGGTCTTCCAGAATACAAAAGAAACAGGAGCTGGAAAGTTGGGTCCGACATGGGAAGGGCCCTATAAGATTACCAAAATAGTAGGACAAGGTGCATACAGACTTCAAGCATATGATGGACGCAACATAAGTAACAGCTAGAACGCTGTTCATTTAAAACAGTATCACTTCTAAACTCTTAACTCTAAGTACTTTACCTTTATCATTATTTAATCATAATACTGACTTAAGCATCGGAGGGTCGACGGCTTTGCCGTCGACCACACCCCCTGACATTCTAGGATTCGAAGACCGGCCAAGGAAAGCCAACACATACCCATTAAATAGGTAAAAAGTTTCAATTGTTTATTATTCTTTATTATAAGATCTCAATACTGACTTAGGCATCGGAGGGTCGACGGCTCTGCGTCGACCGCACCCCCTGACATTACAGGATTCAAATATAATAGTCAAGAGGCTAGCGTGATGATCCATGTGTCAGAAGTCTGAAGTAAACCTGGACGAACACCTGATAATGCATAATAATTCATACTCGACACAAGTCCAAGCATCGCCACATAACATACCAACACTTGGACTGGGGAGAAAGGCGAAGGTCGAAGAAATGCTTGAAAAGACCAAGACAATAATCGTAGACAACTTATGACGATTCCAGATGGATGGATTGCCATAGGCTGCCACTCCTTGTTGTACAACCATCCCCAGAGGGATGGTTGGCCCAAGGTTGCCACTCCTTGTTACGTGACCATCCCTAAACGAATGGCTTGCCCTAGGTTGGAACATCTTGTCACACGACCATCCCTGGACGGATGGATGGACCCCAGATGGATGGTAGACACCATCCCCAGATGGATGGATTGCCATAGGCTGGCATTCCTTGTTGCATAACCATCCCCAGATGGATGGTTGGCCCAAGGTTGCCACTCCTTGTTACGTGACAATCCCTAAACGGATGGCTTGGCCTAGGTTGGCACTTTTTGTCACTCGACCATCCCCGGACGGATGGATGGACCCCGGACGGATGGTGGATACCAGTCGGATGGATGGCCATAAATAGGCATTGTTTGGCACTTGACGGTCCTCAGACCAATGAATGGATCTCTAACAGATGGATGATGAATAACTATTGTTTGTCGCCTAACGTCTGATATTATTGTAGAATACTACCAATGGTGCTATCTGAGATAATCACATACCTCCTGTAGAGGACCATGATCACAATCACTTTATGCTTGGTCCAATTGTATGATATTCATTAAAATTCAATCACAATTGACTACCAACATTCAACTGTAGTGAAAAGCATGATTTAACATAAAAAAACCTCAATACAACATAGAGCACAATTCGACATTCAAAAGGCTCAACAATGAGCATCAAAAGGCTCAACAGCCAACATCACAATGTTAAACCAACAAAAGAGCAAAGCATATGACCAAAAATATAGTTTAGGTGTTGACAAACCAAACATTGTCCAACCGAGGAACAACACTCGACATACTACTGAGTCACCTCAAAATCAACAATAAACTGATGCTCAACAATATCCTTAATAGCATGTCCAACAATCTGGTTGCCCTCATCCTCATCTTGAGGAATAACCGTGCAAAACCTAGGACCAATAGACCCCCCGTCGACAGGGCCAGCCTCATCCTCAAACATACCAACGTTGAGTTCCAACTCTTCGTCTACCTTCCAATCCTTAGACTTGCCTTCTTTGAACTCTGTCAACAGTTCTTTACGAGCTTTCCACATGGCCTTCACCGCAATGTCCTCCAGCTGAGCACATAAATCATTTGAATTCTTCTTCTCCTTAACCAGTTCGCTCTCTTTATCCTTTAATTGCCTCTTCAACTCTTCGTTTAATTCTTTACTTTCCTTAAGCATCTCATCAACTTTCGTAAGACCCGATCGAAGCTCAGTATTGAACTTTTTAAGATCACGATTTTCCCTTCCAAGGCGTTGATGGTCTCGACGAATATGAATCGCATTAGAAAGCATCTGTAAAAATAAATGAGTTAGTACAAACAAAATATACAAAAATGAAATAAGTAAAATAGGTTGCCTACCCGATAGGCTCCAGACACCAAATCATTGGATGACTCGACGGATCCCATTTCCTTCAAACGAGTCTCATCACGAGGACACAAGAGGGCTTCGACATATCCTTCAATAGACAAAGGGTTCGAATACACACAAGTATTCTTTGGAATGATGACAGAGATATTTTCTTACTCATCAAAATCAACCCTAGGCCTCTTGCTTGATCCTCCTTCGATGACCTTTGAAGGAACAATACTCTTTGAGGGCACGAGGTTTATTGATGGCTCTACAGCCGACGAATGACCTTTCTTCTTACTCGCCGCTTTCTTGGCTTTTGCCAAGGCATCAGGACCGGAAGGCATTTTGAATGACAACTTTTTCGAAAATTTATTCGCTAGATTACGTTCTTCTTCTGTCAGATGGTTAAGAAGAATAAACTTGATACCAATCAACTCTAAAGCTCACTTCAACAAAAAAACAGGAATACGACCATCCGGTCCAATAAGAAGATTACCTTCACTCCGCCCCTCGACTTTGCTCCAAAGAAAAATGGAAGTCAAATTTGATTCCTTTAGCAATTTCTTCCAACTTCGTTGCTTTTCAGGGATTGCTAAAATTTTCTTCAAATTTTGGTCACTATCGTACGACAAAGCAGGAAGTATGGTCAATTCTTTATCTACAAAAAGAAAAAGAAAATACCAACATTAGGATTTCAATGGGTTGGAAACAAAAGACACAAGAAAAATAGGTAAAAAATCTAGCATGCAACACCCACCTAATACCCGCCAACTAGTAGGAAACCTATCGGCCCCAGGCGAGAACATTTCTTTTCCATGGAAGAAACAATAGTGTTCTTTCCACCCACGGTCATTGGATTTTATATTACAAACCAAGGACTTGTCTTCATTACGAGACACAAAACTATATCTTCCCTTCTCTTTATCATGTCATCTCACTGTGTAATGAGCACGAAACTCTAATAATTCAACACTCATCCCAAACACCTCAGCAAATCTTTCGATGCCTAACAGTTGAAACTACTCTCCCTGATCATTACTTGTCATACACTCATCTCCATTTTAAGATATCTAGTTTTGATAATTGGGTCAGCAGTTTGGTGCTTTCATTGAGAGCAAGTTTGGTTAGTGCGGTAGCAAACATCCAACCATGGTGACTACTCGATCCAGGCACGGTAATGAGACAGAGCAACATGATGGGCAGGAGGCTCATCATACTTCCACCCCTGGTGAACAAGTTCCTGAGACCCAGCAGCGACCAGGAAAGCAGCCGGTGGGCCAGGATGACACCGGAAGTTCGGCCCCCCGGCCACCTAATCCAAACCCGTGTTATTACACGGCGGTGGAGATGGAGAACGCTCAGTTGAGGAGCCAGCTAGCAATAGCTAACCAGCAGATCAAGGATGTGCTGGCCCGACTACCCCCTCTCACAACCGACGTTAACGTCGGAGAGAGGCAAGGCGAGGCTCCTAAGTCTCGCCGGGGTAACCAGTCCAGGCATAGCCGGTCGGATAGACTTCCGACAGCCAATTCCACTCCTTCATCACATCACCGAGAGGCAAGCTTCGAAGAAATGCCTGAAGCCAGGCAACAGCAATACAGCCGTTCGGTCAGAACGTCAACTCCTAGCTCCCAGCCATCCTCGAGAGCGCCCAGGGGAGCTCGAGGAAATTCCGAAAGGAGATCCGGGGAGGGCTCGTAGCATCGGCCCGTCCCCAACAACCAACCTGTGCCTCGTCCAGATCGTCAGACGCGAGACCAGCAGATTGGCAGGGCTGAAAGGCCGCCACCAAACTTGATCCGTCCTGACGGAACTAGGATCGCCTCTCCAGTCAGGCATCCTCCTTCTCCAATCAGGTATCCATCTCCTCCTCGGCCCGTCTGAGATATCCCAGCCTATGGGAGTAGTAGGAGAAACCCGCCATCAGCTGTACCTTCTCGGCGTAGCAGGGCGCCAAGGGAAAGCCCAGATCATCCCCACCAAGGGCGGACTCCAAGCCTAGCTAGCAGGAGCCACTGGACCGGCAGTCGCCAGGGTGATCTCTCTGGGGGAGACCTGCGTCAGCGTTTGAGTTCGGCACAAAGTCATCAAACCACCCAGGGAAGCGACCTGCGAGATCGCCTTAACTCCCATAGGGGGGAACCAGCAAGAGGAGATGGCCACGCTTGCTCAGGGGGGGCCCTGTCCGAAGTACGTAATGGAGGGAATGCCCCAAATAACCTATCTCAAGATAGGAGGGGCAATAACCCACCAAATATGTACAATGGATCCAGAGTTGTTGAACAGCCCCGGAATAACCAAGGACATCAGGACCAAACCCTCGAGCTCCCGACTCAGATGGAGGAGCTGATGAGGAAGCTCCTGTTAGAAAAAGAAAAGGATGAATATGATTCAGGGGACGAGATGAAACTCTTCACCCCTAGTATAGCAGCAACGGCGTACCCATCTGGTTTCCGTATGCCTCACTTGTCAAAGTTCAATGGGGACGGAGACCCATCGGACCATCTAGGGATGTTCAACACCCTCATGATGGCCCACAACATTGGCCCTGAGCTGAGATGTTTAATCTTCCCTTCCACACTAACTGGACCTGCCAGGCAGTGGTTCAAGCAAAGTAAAAGACAGTCAATCAGCTCCTAGAAGACTTTCTCGGCAGACTTCAAAAGGGCATTCCGAGCCTCCCAGGCCACCCGTATTCAGGCCGACTCCCTGGCTAACGTGAGGCAGCAGCCCGGTGAGACTCTGAAGGCCTACCTGAGCAGATTTGCGAATGTCGCTGCTCGAGCCAGAGACGCGGACGATAGCTCCAAGCTCATGGCCATGAGAACTGGAATCCTCGTTGGAGGAGATCTCTGGAAGGATATACAAAGGAAGGGAGTCAGCTCGGTTAACGAATTCCTTAACAGGGCCCAAGAATGGATTAACTTGGAGGAGGCTGAAGCCTCAACTGCGGGAACCAGCCAGGTCCCCGAACAGCTCGCTGGAGTGGGGACGGAGGTCGTGGCAGCGACCCAAAACGTCACACAGAGCAACCAGCCCAGTGGAGGCAAAAGAAAGGGAAATGGCAAAAACAGTCAGCACGGCCAAAAGAAGAATAAGTCCGTAGACAAATTCAAGCCCATCTTCGCGACTTATACAGAGCTCACCCAGTCTAGGGAGAGTATCTTCCTAGCTAACTAACTCTACTCGAGTCCCCTGGAAGAGGCCGGAGCCATTAAAGCATCATAAAGGGAAAAGAGACACCTCCAAGTTTTGTCATTTTCATAACGATGTTGGCCACAATACCGACGATTGTAGGCACTTAAAAGACGAGATCGAGACTCTCATCAGAGCCGTCCCCTTGGCTCAATACGCACGAAACAAGGTTCCAGCAAGTCGACCTGCTCCAGAAGTCCCGGCCAGTCAGTCCGGGCCTCGGGTAGATCAGGACGTCCCTCCTCCCGTGGTTGGAGGAGAGATATCCACCATCTCTGGAGGTCCGCATATGGCCGGCACGAGCAGAGGCACCCAGAAGAGATATGTGAATGAACTAAAGGCTCATAACGGAGTAGAATTCGTCCCGGAGCAGCGTCAGTCAAAGCAGCAGCGATTGGAGAGGCAACCGATCATTTTCACGGAGGAAGATGCGAGCCATGTCCAGTTCCCTCACAATGACCCTTTGGTCGTGGTAGTTCAGCTCGCCAATCGGAGGGTGAGGAGGGTACTGATAGACAACGGAAGCTCGGTGAACCTCCTGTTCCGATCCACGTTGGAAAAGATGGGTTTGACCGTCGCCGAGCTAAAGGCGACCTCCATGATGTTGTATGGTTTTTCGGGAGAGGGATCAGCGGCAATAGGGACGATCGAGCTGGTGATCACCCTAGGAGAAGGATCTCGGACAGTCTCCAAACTTCTCGAGTTCGTGGTCATTAACTGCTCCGCTGCCTACAACGCCATTTTGGGACGACCTACGCTCATTGTTTTTGAGGCCGTCACTTCCATTCGCCACCTCGCGATGAAATTCCCTACTAACACGGGAATCTGCACTGTCCATGGCAATCAGCTCGCTGCCAGGGAATGCTACAACATTTCCATGAAGGGAAAGTCTAAACCCAGGCAGCTGGCAATGGCAATTCAAGATGGTGAAGAGGAATCTCAGGAACCCTTAGCTGATTCTGAGATTGAAAAACCTCAAAGTGCCGAAGGGGAAAATGTCGTCTTAAGCGAGGACATTGACCCTCGAATAGGCGAAGACAGATCCGAGCTCCAGGCGATTGAGGAGCTCGAGGAAGTGAACATCGATCCGCAGAATCCATCACGGACGGTCAAGCTCGGGAAAAACCTCTGTAGAAAGAGGAAGGCGGAGCTGACCAAGTTTCCTGCGAGATAACCTGGACGTATTTGCATGGTCCCATGAGGACATGGTGGGAATCAGCCCGAGTGTCATCATGCATACACTTCATCTGGATAAAAGCATTCCCGCCAAGTCCCAGAAGCAAAGACACCTAGGAACGGCTCGAGCTGAAGCCTTGAAGGAAGAGGTGGCCCGGCTCAAGAAATGCGGCTTTATCCGCGAGGCCAAGTTTCCAATATGGGTTGCCAACCCCATGCTAGTTCCAAAGCCTAACGGGAAATGGCGGACCTGCATCGACTTCTCCGACCTGAATAAGGCCTGCCCCAAGGATTGCTTTCCATTGCCAAGGATTGATCAGTTGGTGGACGCCACAGCGGGGCACGAGCTCATGTCATTTATGGACGCGTACTCAGGCTACAATCAGATCGCGATGAATCTGGTGGACCAGGAACACACCAGCTTCATGACCCCGACTAACGTCTATTGTTACAAGGTCATGCCATTCGGGCTGAAGAACGCCGAAGCTACCTACCAAAGGTTAGTAAATAGAATGTTCGCAGAACAGATCGGAAAAAACATGGAAGTGTACGTTGATGACATGCTAGTCAAGTCAAAGACTGCCGATAACCATGCTTTCGACCTGGAAGAATGTTTTAAGATACTGCGGGAATATGGCATGAGGCTCAATCCACAGAAATGCACTTTTGGAGTCGCGTCAGGGAAATTCCTGGGGTTCATAGTCAATACCCGAGGAATCGAAGCAAACCCCAACAAGATCCGATCAGTGCTCAAGCTTCCCTCGCCCAGGTCGCGAAAAGATGTCCAAGGCCTGACAGGAAGAGTGGCAGCCCTCAATCGGTTTATTTCCAAGTCCACCGATAAGTGTTTGCCATTCTACAACCTGCTCCGAGGAAACAAGAAGTTCGAATGGACAGAAGAGTGCGAAAGCGCATTCCTCGACCTGAAGGCACATCTGGCCAAGCCACCCGTATTATCCAAACCCAAAGCGGGAGAGCCTCTTTTTCTCTACCTGGCTGTCACTGAGGATGCAGCTAGTGTCGTGTTGGTACATGAAGAAGACCGAGTTCAGAGACTAGTCTACTACATCAGCAAGAGACTTCTCGGATCAGAATCCCGATACCCGTTGATGGAGAAATTGGCGTTCTGCCTTATCACGGCCTCGCAAAAGCTCAGGCCGTACTTCCAGTCCCACTCGATACACGTCATGACCGATCAGCCTTTAAGGTAGGTTTTGCAAAAACCTGAAGCATCAGGACGTTTGTTAAAGTGGGCCATCGAACTCAGTCAGTTCGAGATTCTGTACACTCCCCGAACTGCTATAAAAGGTCAGGCCCTGGCCGATTTTATGGCAGAATGCACGGGATTCCAGAAGGATCCCGCAGAAGACTCACCCCGGGTCACCTCGTCCCAGGCATCGTGGAGGATCTTTGTGGATGGTTCATCCAACGAGAACGGCTCCGGAGCTGGAATCATTTTGATATCCCCCGAGGGACATAGATTCCACTCGGCACTGAGATTCGGGTTCAAGGCCTCCAACAACGAGGCCGAATACGAAGCTTTGCTGGCCGGGCTGAGGATAGCCCAGGAGTTGAAGGCGGGCTCCGTCCAGTGCTTCAGTGACTCCCAGCTCGTGGTAAACCAGGTTCTGGGCGAATATCAAGCACGGGGACCCAAGATGGCCGCCTATCTAGCAAAGGTAAAAGCTAAGCTGTCCACGTTTGAGCGAGGCTCGATCGAACAGATACCTCGGGAGCAGAACGCTAACGCAGATGCTCTTGCCAAGCTCGCCACTTCTGGGGAGACGGAGACTTTGGGGTTAGTACCAGTAGAATTCTTGGAGAAACCAAGTATAGAAGAAGTAAGGACGGATGTCGAGATGATCGACGCTAGGCCGACCTGGATGACCCCCATCCTTGAGTATCTCGTCGAGGGAAAGCTGCCTGAAGGGCGTAATGATGCACGGCGAGTACTCTATCAAGCTCCGAGGTATACAATAGTAGATGGGGTATTATACCGGCGTGGGCACTCCCTGCCTCTCCTACAATGTGTTCTTCCAGATGAAGCAAAGGCCATCCTGCAGGAGGTGCACAAGGGTTTTTGCGGAGACCACACTGGGGGGCAGAGCTTGGCCTTAAAGGTCCTGAGGCAGGGGTATTACTGGCCAACTCTATCCAAAGACTCGATCTCATACGTGAAGAAGTGCGACAAGTGCCAGCGATTCGCCGCAGTTGCCCGAGCTCCTCCAGTCGAGCTGAAGATGATCTCGTCCCCATGGCCATTTTCCGTTTGGGGGATAGACTTGGTTGGCGCCCTCCCCACTGGGAAGGGCGGGGTCCGTTACGCCGTGGTAGCCATCGACTACTTTACGAAGTGGGCTGAGGCAGAACCTTTGGCAACGATAACGTCCAAAAAAGTGCTTGACTTCGTGGTTAAAAGCATTGTTTGTCAATTCAGCCTGCCTAAGAAGATTGTCTCCGACAATGGTACTCAGTTCGACAGCGACCTGTTCACCAAGTTTTGTGAAAGGTACGGGATTATGAAAAGTTTTTCCTCCGTGGCCTATCCTCAGGCGAATGGCCAGGTCGAAGCTGTCAACAAGACTCTAAAGGCGAGCCTCAAGAAGAGATTAGATGATGCGAAAGGGGTCTGGCCAGAACAGCTCCCCCAGGTCCTATGGGCATACCGGACCTCGCATCGGACTCCTACGGGTCATACTCCTTTTTCCCTAACCTTTGGGAGTGAGGCAGTCCTCCCCGTGGAGGTTAAGGTGCTTTCGCATAGGGTCCAATCTTACGACCAGGACCGCAACCACGAGCTCCTGTGCAATTCGCTTGACCTAGTTGATGAAAGGCGAGAGGATTCGCAACTCCAGCTCGCCCATTATCAGCAGAAAATTACTCGCTACTTCAACACCAAAGTCAAAAAGCGCGCCTTTAGTGTTGGTGACTTGGTCCTAAGGAGAGTTTTCCTGGCCGGGAAAGATCCCAAAGATGGAGTCTTGGGACCAAACTGGGAAGGACCGTACCAGGTCACCAAAATCATTAAGGAGGGAACTTATAAGTTAGCTCGACTTGATGGAGGGGCGGTCCCGCGGACTTGGAACGCCATCCACTTAAAGAAATATTATCAGTGATTCACTTGTAAGGCCTGGAAGGCCATTCTTTATGTATTAATAAAGATCAGCTTTTGTACATGTTTGCAAGTGTAATCTAAAGTAACCACGAAAGACCCTTTCCCAGTTACTTGGGGGGCATATGGTACCTGGATATAACCAGGTCTCCTTAATGACTTAGAAGTTGATTCATATCGATTGACCGTTGTTTTTCTTAAAAAACGCGAGATATTGATAAGGATTAAACGCTAACTAAGTCCTATCCTGGATATAACCGGGTCATAAAACTTAGAAGTTGATTTAAATCTATTGATCGTTGTTCTTCCTAAAGAGCTCGAGATATGGATAAAAGTTAACGCGAACTAAGTTTTCAAAATAAGTTCCTGGTCATAACCGGGTCATAAAACTTAGAAGTTGATTTAAATTTATTGATCGTTGTTCTTCCTAAAGAGCTTGAGATATGGATAAAAGTTAACGCGAACTAAGTTTTCAAAATAAGTTCCTGGATATAACCGGGTCATAAAACTTAGAAGTTGATTTAAATCTATTGATCGTTGTTCTTCCTAAAGAGCTTGAGATATAGATAAAAGTTAACGCGAACTAAGTTTTCAAAATAAGTTCCTGGTCATAACCGGGTCATAAAACTTAGAAGTTGATTTAAATCTATTAATCGTTGTTCTTCCTAAAGAGCTTGAGATATGGATAAAAGTTAACGCGAACTAAGTTTTCAAAATAAGTTCCTGGATATAACCGGGTCATAAAACTTAGAAGTTGATTTAAATCTATTGATCGTTGTTCTTCCTAAAGAGCTCGAGATATGGATAAAAGTTAACGCGAACTAAGTTTTCAAAATAAGTTCCTGGTCATAACCGAGTCATAAAACTTAGAAGTTGATTTAAATCTATTGATCGTTGTTCTTCCTAAAGAGCTCGAGATATGGATAAAAGTTAACGCGAACTAAGTTTTCAAAATAAGTTCCTGGTCATAACCGGGTCATAAAACTTAGAAGTTGATTTAAATCTATTGATCGTTGTTCTTCCTAAAGAGCTCGAGATATGGATAAAAGTTAACGCGAACTAAGTTTTCAAAATAAGTTCCTGGTCAGAACCGGGTCATAAAACTTAGAAGTTGATTTAAATCTATTGATCGTTGTTCTTCCTAAAGAGCTCGAGATATGGATAAAAGTTAACGCGAACTAAGTTTTTCAAAAACTTGTAACCAAAACGCGCAAGGACAAGAAAGAGGATCGATTAAAAACGTTGAATCAAATTGTCTCGAGGTGGAAGCACCTCACGCAAAGGTTACACACAAAAAAAAAATCCTAAAAAATAGTGAAGGGCACAAGAGAGGAAAAGCCCTAAGCTCCGCCAGGTGGCCCCTTGGAGGTCGCCGTCTCGCCTTGCTCAGCTGCGCCAGAGCCTTCCCCGGCCTCGGAGGCGCTTCTTTATCAAGGCGAGCTTGGAACTTCACCAGCAGGCGCTCCCAAAGGCTCGCTGATAGGAAGGAGTAGTCAGCATCCAGGTTGTAGGCCCAGCAATGGTAGAAAAGGTCCTCCAGGGACTTTTCCGAAGTTGTCTGCTCGGTCTTTAGGGCGGCCTGAGCCTCAGCCTTCGCGGCATCTAGGTCTGTCCGCGAGGTGGCGAGGGTGGTCTCGAGCTCTTGGACCTTCGAGCGGGTTTTTTCCAACTCGGCCTGCGAGGCCGCCAAGGCATCCTTAGCCGCCTGCAGGGTAGTCTGGTGCTCGCTCCTCATGTCCTCGAGCTGAGTTTTGGTCCTGCCAATGCTCCGATGAAGGGCAACGGCACTCTGCGAAGGTGAAAATACAATTGCCTTAGAAAAAAGAGAGAAAAAACAGGGCAAGGTATAATAATAAAAAATAAAAAAAAACCATAAAGGGGTAAAGTCAGCTTACCGTTAGGGTCATACCCAGTGAAGACTCCAGTACGCTCACCGGGCTCATTGTCTCGATGGCCCGAAGCTCCTTCTCGTTGAACTTGTATATGTGGCTGACGGCGTAGTTCGCCGACTCATACACCGTTCCCCGGAAGGCCTCTGGGATCTTCTCCAGGTCCTGGGGATTGACTGGGATGCGTACCTCGGAAGGTACGATCGCCGAAGTCCCGAGCTCCGTTCCTGCGTCCCAGGTGGCGGCCGGAGCTCGCGGCGGGGGTGGAGGCATGTTGCTCCCCCCAGCAGCAGGAGGATTAGTTCCCGCGACCTGGGCAGTGGGGGCCTGCTCCTTCTCCTTTGCAGGAGATTTGGTGGGTGTTCCGGCAGCTTTTTTCAGTGTTCGGAGCTTCTTCATCTTTGGCCCCGAGGCCCCAGCGAAAGCACCTCGCAGGCTCTCCTCGGGCTGAGACATGTCTTTTTTCCCCCTTTTAGTATACATATACTTTAATTTCTCTTTAGTATATGTATCGGACAACTCGTAACGCGGTAATCTTTCTCGCTGGGGGGCAAGCCCGCCAGCTTCTCGTATTGGGCCCCGAGGGTCACAGATTTCTCTGTCCTTGCGAAGATGGCTGCAGAATTAGTCTAAGTCAGAAAGGGATACGGGAGGAGCTGAAACGACACTTAACTTCCGAGCTAAGGATGAAAAACACTTACGAGGACGATTGAAGTAGTGGAGCTCGCAGTTCCTGAACCCCGTCAACATGAAGAATTGATCCTTAAAGTCGTTGGGGTGGCTGGGCAGCTCGATGACCGTAGCCATATTGGGAAATCGGGTTAAGTAGTAAAACCCGTCGCCTCGCCCCCGCTGATCTGGGCTGGCCTTGAGGCAGAAGAAGTACAAAATATCCGCTGGAGTGGGGACCTCCCACTCGTGCTTCAAAAACAAATATCTTAATCCCGCCAACAACCGATAAGAGTTGGGGGAGAGCTGGAATGGGGCCAACTTCACATAATTTAGGAAGTCAGCGAAGTACTGGTCCAGCGGGAGGAATGCCCCCGCCTTGAAATGCTCGCCGCTCCAGGCCGCGAATGCCTCGTCGAGTGGCGCGCAGCTCTGCTCGCCTTCCGCAGGAGGTCGGGCAATCACTGACGTCCTCCCCAGCGCGATGTTGTGGGAGAGGAATATCTTATTGATCTTCGTCTGGTCGGTGATCTTTAAGACGATCTTCTCCGCCTCGAAGAACACATCAGGAGCCACCTCGAGCTCCTGCTCCACTGCCGGACCAAAGTTGGTGATCGGGGAGTCCGGCATCACTGCCTTTCCTTTGTCTTTCTGGGAGGTCGAGCTGCTGACGGTCTGCTTGTAAGCATTCCTCTTTGGTGCCATATGGTCGCCTAACGATCAAAAAGAAATTTTTTTAGAAAAAGGCGACCTAAGCATGAGGAAGAATCAAAGTGTTATTTGCACGAGCTCAGGTAAGCCCAGCCCGTGGAGAGTGAGACCACGCGGTTCAATGGACACGCGCCTGTACTCCCAACAGATCCCCGATTACTCGGAATTCGTGTGTCAAGAGGGTCAGGATAGAATTTTCCTTGGGGGGAAAGTTTCAGTAGGCAAAAATTGCAAAACCACCTGTGAAGCGTGTCCCCTAAGCTACCTGGTTTTGCACCCAAAATTCCAAAACTCCTACCCAGAAATTTTCCCCAGAAAATGCATCCTATAAACCATACTCCTAAACGATTTCCTACAGAAAAATACCCTAACCTAAAAGGCTTTCACCCTTCATACCCACAAAAAACAGTAAGCCATTGCATGTGGCTACAGTAAATATTTACCTAAGCTACAGTGAAAAATATTTTCAAAACACGCATGGTCAGGAGACTTACAGTGTTTGTTTGGGAGGTAAGTGAAGGTGTCGCCTAGATCGGAGCTTCGTAGGAGTTGCTGTCTCCAAAGATTCGAAGGAATCCTCACGCCTGAGCTTCTTGAACACTGAGAATGGCGGTCGCGGAGAAGAGGGTTTCTTTTTCTTCTGAGATGAAGAGAGAAGAAGGAAAGAAGTTCTGAGAAATTTCAAATGAAAGGGTGGCCCATGCGTAGGGTGGCCACCCCTTTTATATACGTGAAGGGTCACGTATAGAGGGCCATTGGATGGCCCTGATGAGGGATCCGAGGCCCTCCACTCGAAATACGAAACGACGGCTGGGCATAGGCTAGGCCATTAAATGCGGTTCTCGTAAGACGTACCATCACCAACCACGATGTTCCACGTATCAGGCGCCTGCGTAAGAGGTGGAATGTGAAGAGTTCTTGGGGAAGCCTAAAAGCCCCTACTGTGGCCTTATACGACGTGGTATACCACGAGCAGGGACTTGGGGGGCAGATGTACGCCCTGATTTTCCCATGGGCTGATTAGCAAGCTGAGTTGCGGCCTAATCATGATTATCTCGTGGACCTCCCCAGGACCGGAGCTTCCGTCATAAGGTCGTACCTCCTTAGCTCGGGGTAACCCAAGGGTTCGCCAAGATTGCCTAAGACTTGAGCCTGGACTCTGAAGGCCGAAGGTCGAGTTAAGTATCCAGCTCGTGGTACTAGCAGAATATGGAGGCTATGACCCTTTGTAAAGTCAACACACGCAGGGTAAACGTGCATATATCAGACATCACGTGTCTGATATGCCCCTGACTTCTCGGACACGCAGCAGGAACGTGCGTATTCAGACTCCCACAACTGGGTTGGGCCGTGCGACCCACTATCTCCTTACCTATTGATTTGACCACACTTATGTGTCAGGTTTAGGAATTAATCATGAATGTCACAGAGTTGACATGATAGGTAAGAAGGTCACGGGATGACCTTCTTACCAACTCCCAGGTGTCGTCTCCTATAAAGATGGGGACCCTGGGAGTTGATAGGGGTTGGATGATCTCTTGTAAGAAATATCCTGTAATCATATACCCAAAATAGAGCAATAATATTGACTAGTGGAGTAGAAGGATTTTAACCTTTGAACCACTTAAAAACCGTGTCTTGAGCCACCATTTCATTTTTGAAAGATCACATATCTGTTTCGGTTCATTATTAGCACTAATCCCTTTCTCTTCTTTTCTTAAATTACCTGTTGGCGAAGAACCGCGTCAACAATTAATCATAATAATTTCCATATTAATAGAAAATTAATTAAATGTGTATTTTTTAAAATTTATTAATTGTCTATTATTTTCTATAAAATTGGGCAGCACAACGGCTATAAAATGGACAAACCCAAAATCAAAACATGTATAAAAAATACATATAATCTCAGACAACTAGTATAATTATAGAAAATATTCAGTACATCAAGAATATATAAATATATACTATAAATACACATAATAACAATTATTCTAATTAATCACAATATAGGTCAAAGAAATTATACCACAATGATCAAGTTTCACAACAAGCCAAACGATGATTTTGTGAAACTCAAAACGAACTCTCGAACCTCAAAACTAAGTTTTGACCATCGATCTATAGTGGATCGCGGTGGCTCGTGGTGGGCCCACCACCCAACTATGGTAGATGTGGGAACAAGTTATTGGGTTTTGAAGCCCACAACACGAGGAACACAATGGTGGTGACGGATCGGCAAACGGATGCCCGAGGTGGCTGAATCGCAACTTTGAAGTCGCGCGGTGGCCAAACTTAAATCGACTGGTTGAGGTGCTTAACCGGCGAGTAAGCTCTAGATTCCCACATAGTCAATAGTTCGGAGGGCTCTGAATCCAATGGTCCAGCAAGTGGCTATATGTGGTGGCCGAAAAGTGGTCGTTCGTCGTCGGCAACAGTAGCACACAAAGAGGAAAGAGAGAGAGAAAGAAAGAGAATGAGAATGAGAGAGAAAGAAAATAAAATTTTTTAGGAGAGAGAGAGAAGCTACGGGTAAATAAGGCTGAAGCTTTTTTTTTAAATTACATCTGGACCCCAAAATATTAAAATTCTTTTCAAATAAGTCCTTTAACAAAACTTTCTTAATTTTATAAAAATCCTCAATTAAAATTATATGACATTTAGGTCCAATACTTGACTAATCAAGTTTCTCTCTCTCTTTAATCTTGTTAATAACATAAAATCATATTTTAAACACTATTTTTCCATTACTATTTCTTAAATTTGTAAACTTGTACATTTTATGTATTGAAATTATGATTTATAATAAAAAAAATATTATGAAAATGTTGGGTGTTACAATTACTTTATTATTTTTAAATAAATATCATTTAAACTACTATAAAATATTTCCAAAATATATGATTTTAATTTGTTTATTTATTTATTTTATTAAATTTTATTTAAATTATACAAATATGATACATATAATTTCATTATTTTTAAATAAATATGATTTAAATTATCATAAAATATCCTAAAAATATCTCATTTTAATTAATTAATTTATTTATTTTTGTTTAATTTTAAATGTGTTCCTAGTTAATTGTATAAGCACAAGCAGTGACAACAATACTTTATATATTATACGTTAAATATAACTAAGTAAAAGCAACATGTAATCCACGTTTACTTAGTTTTATTTAGAAAATATATAAATTTTAAATATAAAAAAAAATGTCATATATTATAAAATACTGACATAAACATATAAAAAAAATTAAACAAAAATATTGTCTATAGTTTCGTTGATGCGATTTTTCGCCATTAGCATATTAAGAAATTTGAACAAAGGTGATTAGGCTTTTGTAAACCGTAAATAAAGGAAAAAAAATGATTTTACGTGGTTTAGTGGTTAAAATCCACCTAATCCATGAGTCAATATTATTTTGTTTGAGCACTATTTGAGAAATTGTTTAAGACAATTTCTGCAAAGTTCTTGCATACAAAATTCAGCTCCTTTTACTGCCAATTCCCTATGTATTTATAAGGGTGGATGGACAATTTTGGGTAACCGTACAACATTTGGTAACTTACAAGAATTGGTAACTTCCCAAATACATAAATTCCTTAAACATGATAATTCCCTTGATATCGGGAATTTATTAGATAAATGTTACAAATATTAATTGCACATATCAATCTCTAAATTATGCGGGGATTCGTTCTTATGCACTTCACAAGATTGCCGCGAGTTGAATGTGATCCTCGAACTGGAGGTTATACGCCAGGGCAATCTGACCCAAGTGATGCTCAAAGCCTGAAGATGGTGATTTGGAAGTTGTGTTACTCGGTCTTTATCACACACATTTGAGGCGATCTGGAGGATCTCTAAATAGCCAAACTCGGTAACGTAACCTTGATCTATTTAGTCTGGAGTTAATAAGACATCTTCAGAGTCTAGTAACCTTCATTTACTGCTCGCCAATTGTACCTCAAATAAGACGATTGAGCTCGTATTTTTAGGGTACAACATTTACTCCCCAAGCCCCTGCTCGTGTATGACATCACTTCTGACACGCACAGTAGGGGCATTTTAACTTCTATAGCGGGGAAACGTGCTCACCTACCCACTCGAGTGTGGGATACATGTCTGTTTATTATAGGCGTCTGTTCGAGTTTCGAGTACTATGACAATTGTTCAGTATTTTGCCACCATTTGGTTCATTTAATATTAGCCCTTAGATCTCAAACTGCTTTGATCATGTGGCTCTGATTCTTCCCCAAAATTTACATATATGTAGGAGTGCAGAACTTGATTTTTCACCACCTTTGCATTCAAACTTTCTTCCTTTTCTCTTCTCTGAAACCCTCGAGTTTTCCAGTGCACTCTGGCAATTTCTTCTCAGAAGTTCATATGCAATCCTCACATTCATTCAAAACTTCGACCAATCATTCAATCTGTAAGTGTATCTATTTTTCTCTGCTTTAAACTTCTTTTTACACATTTATGTACGTGTTTATGAAGTTTTTTCAGTTTTTCTTTCTTGTTTTGGTTCTGTAAAACCTTCAATTTGAGCTTAGTACACTAAAGTTGATAGGTCATTTATAGAACCCAAAACGTCTGAATGGATGTGTAAAAATAGGTAAGCTCTTGGGTTATTTATGGGTTTTAGGATTGTCTGGATAGCAATTTAGGCCATTAGTTTGGGGATTTCAAGTCTGAAACCGGGTAACTTAAGCGACACGGTTCTGGGGCAGTTTTGCATTAAAACTTCCTTTCAAAACAACTATTTTGACACACAATTTCCGGGGTGACAATACTCTATGAGATTAGGGCGCATGAATTAGGGGCACGCGTGTATACACGTATTAGGACTTTAGATACACTTTTAGTTCGAGTTGTATAGTTTCCCATCCTTAGGTTAAGCTTTTCTTGTCCTAGATTACCTCATTCCTAGGTCGCCCCTAACAGCCATTTTGTAACCAAGCGAACTAAACCATTTAAAAATGAGCAACCAGAAAGGAAAAGCTATTGTCGGATCCTTTTCCCAGGACAAGAAGGTCGCCAAAACCCCCATTCCCCACTTCAGACCAGTGGTGGAGCGAGAGATCGAGGTTAATCCTGACAACTTTTACGAGGCTAAGAGGATTGGTCTCATATAATCTCGATGCCCCAAGTAAACAAAATAATGAGGAGTCATGGGATTGGGACAAACTCCAAGTTTTACCCCTAGTCTGCGATGGATGGTGAGCGGAGTTGCACTCCCCTGGAGGATAACTTCGAGGCAGGGAGCGACGAACAAAGGAAAGCAGGGGTGTTCCTCCCTCTAAGTTCATATTTCACGAATTTCTAAAATTCGTGAAGCTAGCTCCGTTCCAGCTTCCCCCGAACACTTATTGTCCCCTCGCGAGGCTTAAGTATTTATTCTTCAAGAACGAGTATGACGATCCCACTCCAAAGGATATTCTTTATTTTTTCTACTTGAAGGCCAACCCGGACACTAGAACTGGAGGTGATGGTTTCTAGTACCTCAGCCAGTTTCCCAAGACCACCAGCATCATCGAACTCCTGAGCCATCCAAACGATTATAAGGATCAGATCTTTATGTCGAATGGGTTTCGAACCTGCGACCACCACTACTTCAACCAACGTCGTAAGTATCCTTGCCTTTACCCTTGTTTAAGTTTTCTACTGCTAAGTGTCTTGCAGATTTGGATCGATTTATTTCCATGTACAACTATCTACAAGAGGTCTGGGGCATCTCAGGTTCTCTTGGGCCAATACTAGACCCTCGCTTCTGCTCTTGCTGCTGAAAATGAGTATCAAGCAGTTGTAAATGATGCCACCATGGTGGCATGTGTTCTGATCAAGAAGGGTCAAACTTTGGGCATAAAACCCTGAGGTCGTAAGAGGCCTCTGGCCTCCATTGAGGAGGTCAAGGAGGAAGAAGAGGTCACGCCCCTGGTGCGCAGGTGGAATGTCCAGGGTGACTAGGATAATAATCAAGGTTGAGCATATTCGGGGGCAGCAGTTGGCACCTTCGGCCAAGGTATCATTAATAGTGAAATAACCGAGTTGCTGCCAATTTTGTACTAACACCACACGATCCGAGGAAGGTCATGACTAGGCACCTTGAGGATCCAAACAAGGACTTCACTCTGCAAAAATGTGTCGACCTCCTGGTCTTCTGCCATGATTTTAGCCACCCAAAGTATACAGTAGTTGTAGATAACACCTTCCATTTTACGTCCACCCTTTTTGAACAATACGAGACAAACATTAGTCCTAGGTACTCCTTAGATCATGGCGCTTTTACCCCGGTCTTTAGGCATCCAGAGTACGATCCTAGCTCGGATGAAGAGATCGAGCCAAAAAGGGTTCTTGATATAATTTTGATAGAGTCTCCCCCACTCCCTATAGTTCAGGAGTTAGAGGTTCCCACTGTAGCTAGCCCGACCCCCAATCCAAAGCTAGCCATTATAGTTTCCTCCTCCAATTTGGAGGGTATAACTCTTCTACTTTTACATCTTGTTGTTTACTTAATTAGAATTTGTCTAACTCTTTTGATCATTTTGCAGAAGATGACATGAACCTCAAGAATGCCTTCACCAGCTCTGGCCCCATTATTAAGAGACAGCAGGTCTTGAAGAAGGTCATTCCTGGGGCTGAAGTTTCGATGGAAACTTCGGCCAATAACAAAGAGACCACCTCCTATCAATCCCAACAACCCTGAGCTTCAACGCTAACAATCCAGGACACCCCCCCTCTAAATCCCTGGGTAATCGAGTCCTCAGCTCCCCAGGTTGTCCAAACAGATCCTCCTGTCACAATGTCAGCTCCCTACATCAAGGTGGGCAAGCATCTGGAGCACCTGCAAGCTCCGCTCCAAGGGCTTGCCAACCACATGGTCGGGCACATTAACCACCTAGGCTCAAAGGAGCTAGAGAGAATTGAAGGAAATCCCGCCATGTTTATCCTTGACTCTACCTTGGGGATGTCTTTGACTATGAGTTCTCTTACTATCTTTAAAGTTCCCATATTTTTTGTAATCTAACTCTTCATTTAAATTTCAATGCAGTCCTGCTTCACCTGAATCCGAGCTGGAGAGTGGATTGTCTCTGCCCTCGAAGAGGTCAAGGCACAGGCCCTGAAGGTGATCCAAAATTGCGATCAACTTCAGAAGGAGGTCGAGAGGCTCCAATTGAAGACCAAGGAGGGCACTACCCAGGTTGAAAAACTCCAGGAAAAGGCCAAGGAAGATGCCGCTCAGATTAAGGAGCCTACACTGAAAGTGAAAGGAGCTGACACTGAGTTGGGGGAGGCATTGGAGAAGATGTTTTACCAGTTCTAGTGTTTCAACCAGAACAGGGACTTCTCTTTCCTTCACACCGAGCTCTAGGGGTGTTACCTCGCCAAATTTCAATATGTGTTGGTGAAGGAGTCAGGTGAGACCATCGACCCGGCCTCAGGAGCTGGAGGAGAAGGCGGGGAGGATGCAGTCTCATCTCAACGACAAGTTGTCAGAGCTTAGAGTTAAGAGGCTCGTCTTTTTATTTATGTTATTTCTTGTTTTTTTGGGATGTTTTTTATCCCTTGTAATCAAGTCTTTTAGGCCGAGACAATTGCCTTAGGGCTTAGTGCGAGGTTAATTATGCTCGTTGTAAATATATATTTTTTAACCACAATCTTTATGTTTTTTCCCTTCTATTCATTTATTATGGTGCTTTTAAACTTTCTATGTTTTTATACACTTGCATAGTTATAGGGATTCCATTTAGAACGAGGAATATGCATGGTGGCTGACCAGTTAATTTCAACTAGCGGACCTGGTTGTATCTAGGGTTTTAATTGCATGTTCGCATGTGTTTGTATTCAGGCCTCGTACCTAGTTTAGTCCAGGATTTTTGTACATGGTTTATGTAACGCCCTCCTAATCAAGGATCGCTACACTGTGTACTTTAAATTGTGTTAGACTTGCTAATCAAGTCATTTGGATATAAACGTGTAACTAAGATTAACTTCAAGGATTAAGGTTAAAAATTTTGGTCAAATTAACTGTTGACCTTTATTTTAAAAATTTATACATACATGAGATTTCAAAATATTACAACCAAACTGTAACGACCCAAATTCACTAATAAGGCTTAAGGGCCTTGATTAGTGTTTCGGGAGGGCATAATTGGATTAAATGTGATTTAATGATTAAAAGTATGTTATATGACTATTTGAATATCTGAGATGCGTGACTATGTGTATTAGTATGCATGTAGGCCCTGATTAGGTTAGAAGGGCATAATCGTAATTTTAGCCCGTTGAGGGCATAACTGTATATATATATATATGTGTGATAAATTGTCGAGACCACATTATTATGTGGATATATCTGTGATCTATGATTTGAGACGATCCTAGTGAGCGGGTTAGCGAAAAAGTCACGGCGAGGATTTATACCCGGCTCAGGGTGAGCCTGGGGGTATAAATGGGAATTTAGAGAATATATTGGGGTCAATGTTGACATTGAGGAATATAATTGGTGATTAATTAGGTATCAGGAAGAAAGCGGAAAATATTAGAGACACTCGAGGAATTAGCGGGAATTAGGTGAAATGACCAAAATACCCCTATGTGGATTAAAAGGCTTAGGAAACTATGGGAGGGTATTGTGGTCATTTGGCTTATAAAGGATAGGTATTACTCAGGATTTATGCCTTAGTGGGAAGTGTAGAAAGGGCTGGAAATTCTTAAGGAAAGAAAAGAAAGGAAAAGAAGGGAAAGAAAAATAGGGCATTTCCAAGGTCGGTTTGGGATTTCTTCACTATTTCTTGGGGTACTTTGGAGCAAGAACTCAGGAGGAGTTTGGGCAAGAGCTAGAGGCTAGGCTCCCTATTCTAGCTTGAGGAATTGGCTGAGAAATTCATCCACTTGAGGTAAGACTTTGAGGTTAATATTCAGTTTTTGGTGTTGGTGTTGAGCTAGTTTTTCTAAGCAAGGTTCTGTGGGAATCTTAGGGAGTTGAAGCTGGGGATTTGAGGAGGTGAAGGCTAAGCAAGAGTGGGAGATAACCTAATCTAAGCTCATCCATCAAAGGTAAGGAACTTTAGTTTCAGGCTTTGTGATTTCTGTGGTTTTGCTGAGTTTCTGAGTTTTAGGTTCAACTATGGTGAAATCTTGGATTATGGGTGCATGTGCTTAAGTTTTGTGTGGTTGGGATACTTGGGATAAGTTAGACATGTTGATAAGCTTGATTCTAAGTTTGGTTGAAGTTTGGAGAAGTTTTGGTAAGGTTTGGCTCGGGGAAAATCGAAGGAGGGGAAAAAACAGCATTTGTCGTTCTGTGACTAGCGCTATAGCGCTAGCCTTTAGGCGCTGTAGTGCTAGGCCATTTACCCTGGGATGATTTTGGGCTCTATTTTTAGCGCTGTAGCGCCCTCCTTAGAGCGTTGTAGCGCTACCCTATTTCCAGAAAGGGGTTTTTGAGTTATTTTCAAGGGTTTTTGCCCGGGGGTTCGGGGTTATTCCACCACCCCGTTTGGTGGAATTGGGGCTTCCCGAGGGCTCGGGATTGGACTCGAGGTTAGGATTTGGACTTGAGGTTGGTGATGATTCTGATCTATGGTTGTGACTAGGTGTGCGCTAGGGCTCAAGGGGGATCGTGCTCAAGGATCAAAGTGAACGAAGCTAGCAAATTTAAAGGTAAGAAAACTGCACCCGGTTATGTGTTTGTGATGGGACTAAGTGCTCCCAATATCTGTATAATGTCATAGATGGTATTATGCCATGGGACATGTGATAAACGGCCTAAGGGTGCCGTATACAATATTTGCGCACAGGGCGCGACTTGGCTACTGGTAGCCAAGGACAGCTTAATATTCACTGAGCTCGGTTTAAGCGGGCCGGAGTCAGTGGGATAAACAGAGGGTGCGGCCTAAGGGCGCTAACCCTAGTTATCATTTGTGAATTGACTATTGATATGAAATAATATGTTTGGTATGCTGAATACTTGGTTATCATGGATGCTTAGACTGTTGAAAACATGTTTATGTGATATGAAATATTGATTGTCTGCTGATTGTTTATGCTCTATTATTGTGTTTTCTAGCTGGGCCTTGGCTCACGGGTGCTACGTGGTCCAGGTAAAGGCAAAGGCAAGTTGGACCAATCCTGAGATGGAGAGCTGTGGGTTTGAATGTACATAGTCAGCTGTTCGGCCGCCATGGCCGAGGAGTAGATCAGGACAAGGAATGCTTAACAGTCTGTTTTTCCTTAGAGTGGCTAATTACTATACTTCGATCCTGAATCTTTTGTAAATGGTTTTAATCTTTTTTTTTTTTTTGGGATCCCTTGTAAACAGAAAATGTTCGTTTATAAGAAATGCGGCTTTTGAGACCAAAATCTTTTAACCCTAGTTCCATTATAGTTTCAGTAACACGTTTTTACTTAAATGACTTGATTAGCAAGTCCAGCACCTTTATAAACACACAGTGTAACGGTCTTGGCCATCCAGGGCATTACACAAACTTTTTTAAAAGGGTGTATATACATCAAAATTACAACCGGCCGACCTAAGCAGCAAAATTAGGGCTACAACCCTAGTTCCTCTAAGATATCCTCGGCCGTGGTGGACGAGCAGCCACAAATGTACATGCTGCCACCGAAGCTCTCCAACTCATGGCTGGTTAAGCTTTCCTTTTCCTTTACCTAAACCACAAAGCACCTGTGAGCCAAGGCTTAGCCAGAAAACTTAAACATGTGCATGAACAGGAAGTACAGATTTTCAGATATTTATCTAGCATGTCCAGCAGTAATAACCTACTCATACAGACATGCAGTTACAAATAAATGGTCATTGGACCATTTTGGGGCCGCTGCCCTGATCAGTTGACCATAGAGTCAACTTCGAGGCCCTATGCCCTAGCTATGTGACCATAGAGTCACCTGGGGCCCTCGCCCTTAGCTCTGGGTAACTAGCCATAGAGCTAGCCAAACACTTTTGGTTTTCCAACGACCATTGGGTCGGCCAACGTAATAGTACGTTGCTAATTTAGGCATAATCCTTTCGACTAGCGCGCAGTGCACTATTGCCGTCCTTGACTAATAAGTCAAGCCCTGAACCAGGTATTCGAATATCGATATAGAAACAGATATGGATAGACATACTTCATCAATACAAGCATGCACACATATTAATCACATGACATCATTAAGTAATCGTAATCATAGTAATAACCATGCTTATTTGACCGGGCCAAGCCCTAGCCACGCAAACCATGCGAACAGTCATGTAGCACTGAAGCATGTATAGAATATTCAAGTATATTTAACCAACAAGTGAAGCGATAACTTAAACATAACCGTTCTCAGGGCCTAAGCCCTATTCGTAATTATTATTAACAGCAAGCCAAGCCCTAATCATATATATCACGTATTGGGTGCAATTTTCTTATCTCAGGTCCGAGTATAGCATAAAATAATGACCCTTGAGCACGATCCTGGTTCTGTGCCCCTAGTGATAACCTAGTCACAACCATAATATAGGAGTCCATTAATAGCGAGCAAATAAAGGCTTTCGGACCGAGTCCTAGCCTCCGAGACCTCGAATTCTACTAAAATGGGTAGTAGAATCGATCCCGAGCCCTAAGGAAAAGATTCTCCTCACTAAAAACTCACTATGGCCAAAACAGCCCAGGCGAGCTGTGACCTGCCCTTGAGGGTCGCGGCACGCCCCTCAAGTTAGAGGCCCTCCTCCCCTTGAAATAGAACATGGGTTGTGACCTACCCTTTAGGGTCGCAGTGCGCCTCCCAAACATTAGCCCCCAAGGGCCCTGGGTTCGGTGGGGTCGCAGGGCCTCAAGAACAGGGTCGCGACTTGACCTTGTGAACCCAGAATTCCTCCATTTTTCTCCAGCCAAACTCAACCAAAACCACCCCAATTCCACCCTTAAACAAAAATTCAATCATCATAACAGTTTTAATATCCTCCCAGCAACAAAACCCAACTAAAACCTATATGCAAAACTCCCAATTCAACTCTTGAGCTATAAGGCTCAAGAACACCTCAAGAACAGATAATAACTCTAACAAAATTCAGTTAAAAGTAGATATTAAAACATTACCTCAGTTGTGAATGGTGATCCCCTAGCCACAAGCTATCCGAACTCTAACCCGAGCCTTCAATACCTTGGTTTCTAGCCAAAATCTTCTTAATTCTTCTCAAGAACACACTTAGGGAAGATAAGAGAGAAGGAGCGTGAGAGAGAGAGAGCTTCGCTTCTGAGAGTGTGAGGTATTTTTGTGTGTTTATGCTTTGTTTCCTTGAGGCTTAAACGACTTAAGCTAATTCCCGAGGCTCGGGGTACCAAAAATGTCCCAGAGGGCAAACTGGTAAAAATCCCCAGTATTCCCTCCTAATCTCACTAACTCCAAGGAAATCCTCAATTATTTATTCTCATTACCCGATAACCCGATTTAATGTTAAATGCATAAAGTACCCCTTGACTCACCTCGAGTCGGGTATTGGGTCTTGTTGTGACTTTCCCGCTAACTTGCTCCCTAGGATCGGCTCGTGCCGAGTAACCCAAATAAACCCACAGAATAATGTGGTCTCTCACATATATGCACATATATACAATTATGCCCATAACAGGCCAAATTATGAAAGTTGCCCTTCTAATAAGAAATGGCCCACATGCATATTTAATATCCCTAAACTTGCATAACTAGTTATATTATCATATAACTCACATACTCACAATCAAATATTTCAAATAAACATATAATTCTATATATTTCCATCATGGCCTCCTAGTCAAGGCCCTAAGCCTTATTAGGTAATTTTGGGACTTTACAGTTTAGTTCCAGGATTTTTTCTTTAAATTTTCTTAACTTAGTTCATATTTGGAATTACTTTGAAAACTCGAGCTTTATAAAGCCACAAGATTTCCAAATTTCCAAATTCTAAGTTGCAAAAATTTTCCTTAAATTTGTAGAATTTTTCAAAGACTAAATTGATGGTTATATGCTCCACAAGTGATCAGAAGTTATGAATATTCTAGATCATTTTTAAAAAATGAACTCGTACTAAATATGATTTAATGAAAAATTATGGTATAGTGTTTAAACTACACAACCACCTTTTTATTTATTCAAAAGTAAATTAAAAGAAATGGATTTTATAATTAAGCCGTACAAAATGATAACATAAGTTTAAACTTAGAAACCGACTCTATTACTGATACTATTTCTTCAAATTCAAGGCATTCCAAGTTCGCGGAATTGCCTCTCCATCTAGCCACGTTAGTCTAAAAGTTCATTCTCGCAAAAATTCCATGATCTTTTATGGTCCTTTCCAGTGCGGTCCTAAAACATCATATTTAGGGTCATTGTTGACTAGGAACACCCTTCTAAGCACCAAGTCTCCTAGTTCGAGACTTTCTTCTTTGACCTTTGAGTTGAAGTATCATGTTACCCTTTGATGATAATGGACAAGATATATTTGTGATTCTTCTCGCCATTCTTCAATTAGGTCTAGGGATGCACTCAATAGGTCGTGATTTCGCTCATGGCCAAATGTTCTTTGCCTATGTGAGGCCGCTAAGGTCTCGATTGGGAGCATAACTTCACTTCCAAATGTTCATGAGAAGAGGGTATGTCCAGTAGAGGTTTTATGTGAAGTTCTATAAGTCCAAAACACTTGTCGAAGTTATTCATGCCACAATCCTTTAGCATGCTCCAATCATTTCTTTAAGTTGGTCTTGAGGGTTTTATTCACTGCCTCGACTTGTCCCTTAGCTTGAGGGTATGCTACCGAAGATTTGCATTCTTATTTTGAATAAGTTTCTTGTTTAGAAATTAGGGTTTCTAATTTTGAACTATTCCCATTATTAATTGTTGATTAAGAAAGTGTAAATACATACATTCTCAAAAGTTGTTACTTAATATTGGCCAAGAAATTGGCTTCTACTCGTACTTCTTTTGCAACTTGCAACTGTTTTTGAACTCTGTCGACAACTATTTCTAGGAGGTGATTGAGTGTCTTTTAAATTTATTAAACCACAACTTGGCTGGTACTGTCAGTGTGGCTGGGAACAGGACACATCGCAGGTCGATGTTGACATTATGGGCTCTCATCAGAGTATTGAAAGTCCCAATGTGGTTCGACGGGTCGGTAATCCCATCATAGTGGTCATGTTTGACATTTTAAATCCTATCGAATTCGGAGCTAAAGCAATGTGACGAGCGAAGGGTTCGAGCTCCTCATCAGAATCACAGTTGTCCTGATTTTTCCCGGAAAAGAGACACTTCATTTTCTCCTCCATCAGAGCAAGTTGCTCAAGGGTTGGATCCTTCACTTTCAAGTTATTTGGGAGTTGATTATTAGCTCCCATTCTGTTCTGTGCATTATTTGGGTTATGGTCCCTCCAATCTTGAGCTCGGTTAATTGGGAAGTTCCCATTATCATGCACTATGGAAGGATTGTCCCTAGTCTGATTATAACTTAGATCATTGTTGCGGTCTGGCTGTCCTCTTTGGGCGTTTAGGTGATCACGCAAGTCGAACTGATGGCTAGAGCAAAAGTTATGAGTTGTATTCAATTGAATCCTTAGGTCGGTTTCTTGCCTTTGAGAGGTATACTACACACTTTTTGACCTTGAACAAGACGATTGAGTTCATATTTTTAGGGTACAACAAGTGTTTTTTAAAAAAATTAAAAAACTGTTAAACCAAGATTCCATTAGATACATACTTTTTATGTATAAAGATATGGTGCATTCTAGTTTTAAAATTAATTACTTTTTTAAAAATTTTATTTTAGAAAAAATAAAAATGAAT
Source organism: Humulus lupulus (assembly GCF_963169125.1). Lineage (NCBI taxonomy): Eukaryota > Viridiplantae > Streptophyta > Magnoliopsida > Rosales > Cannabaceae > Humulus > Humulus lupulus. The sequence continues at coordinate 52,914,358 of NC_084798.1, read as the reverse complement.
TTCAATATAATAAAAATATTAAAAAAATCTAAATTAAAACTATGATTTTAAAAAGTTAATTTGATCAAATTTTAATTATATAATTTAAAAATTTTGACAGCCAATAAAAAAGTTAGGAGTATTTGCGGCATAAATACTTAATGTTTCACACTTGTTACAATTAAATACCTAATATTTTATTTTTACGGCAAAAATACCCAATGTTTAATATATGTTAAAAATAAATACCTAATATTTTTTATTTACAGAAAAAATACTTAAAGTTGCAAAATATTGCTTCTATGAGTATCTCCTCTGTCAGAATTGTTAAACATATTGACTAAGCAGACATTTGTCACTCTGTAATCGGTCTATTTCATAATTTCTTTAATAAAAATATTTTGAATTATAAAAATGAATTAAAAAGATATTTTAAATTAATTCTAATTTAAAAAATACATATTTTGAGGACAAAAATACTCAATTTACAGAGTTATACATATATGGTGAGTCAACACTTAACAGCTACAACAGATGAAGTACTGACAAAAGTAATGTTTTAACAACTTTGAGTATTTTTGCCACAAAGAAAAAATAATATGTATTTATCTTTAACATATATTGAACATTAGATATTTTTATCGTAAAAATAAAAAATTAAGTATTTAATTGTAATAAGTGTGAAACATTGAGTATTTATGCCGTAAATACCCAAAAAAGTTATATATAAATATATATTATTTAATTAATAGCTAGAGCAATTAAAATTAATTTCTCATAAAAAAAACTAAACGACAAAATAAGAAAATATGTATATTTATGTCTTATTTCACTATTACATATATGTTTGGATTAACAAAATACGTTAAATGACAGAATAAATAATTAATAAAAGAAATAAAATAATAAATTTAAGCACATAAATATTTTTCGGTTATAGTTTTGAAAACATAATTGGTAGAGTAATTTAAATACTTTAATATAAATTTTAAAATAAGTGATGATAAATTATTATGACTCATTTATTACTATATATTTTTTTTCAAGTTATTTAACTTATTTAGATGTCTTTATTACTTTTTATTTATTTACCTTATTTAGATGATTTTAAAACTACCAGTGTTAAAAAATAATAAAATAAGTGTTACATCTAACAAAAACAACAATAATAACAATGTTAATGTGTTAAACTCACATTTATAATATAAAGATATTATTATTATACGTGCATTTTAAGTTTAAGTTTGTTCCTAGTTGATAGTTAGTTATTATTATTGAAATTATCAAAAAATATCCTATTCTAATGTTTAATTATTTATTAATTTAATTTTAGTTTAATTCATGTGTTCCAATCAAAATGATACCTAATATCTTATTTTATTTTGTTTAATTATTTATTTATATAAGTTTTATTCATGTTCCAATCTAAATGATGCTAACATTTTATTTAAATTTGTTTAATTATTTATTTATTTAAATTTAAATTAACTAATTTATACTCTGTTAAATATAAGAAAATTACATTAAAGTTAACAAAAAAAAAAGAAAAAAAAACTAATAATATGTTATATTAATACTTTTTATAAATAAAAATATGTATTTAAAAATAAAAAAATCAAATTTAAATATTATTATCCGTATAATAATTGGATTGAATTAATCAGTCAACCATACAAGGTTAAAAAATGAAATATTAATTTTAGTACAAATCAAAATGAACGAAAACTTTATTTATTGCCTACAATTACAACACCAGCATGATTTATAAACATGTGGGATTTTTTTCAAAACAAAAAAAAAAACTTATAACGAGTGATGTAACCCAACATATACAAATAATTTAGAAATAAATATAAAATTACAAAACAAATTATAATGTGGAATATAGAAATCTTATTATCAAATGGGTTTATATAGGTAGAAGTCCCAATTTTTCAAAAAAAAAAAATTATTAAGTCTCCAAATTTTATTTTGTATTACTTAAATCCCTAAACTTAATAAATGTGTACCACATAAGTCTTTTTAAGTTGGAAAATAATTTACAGAATGTACAACGGAAAATGATTTATGACTCGGTTAATCACAGAAAAACTAATTGGGTCATAAATGGCTCTCTCATGTGTATTTTGAAAATAATTTTCCAATAACAATGATCTATATGATACACATTTAGTAAATTTAAGTACATAAGTAATAAAAATAAAATTTAAAAACCTAAGTGATACTTTTTAAAAAAAATTGGAGACCTCTGCTGATGTTAACCCTTAAAAAATAGAATCATCATGTAGTATAATAACATATCAATATTCTCATTTAACTATCTAAGATATAATAGTAAATAATGTCTTACCAAGACTCTTCTTCGAGTGCTATGCACTAATCGATTCCCATCAGTCATACTCAAGTCGAATTCTCCCGTGAACCTTTAAATAGTAAAAAATAAATAAAACTCAAATCCAAAACGATTAAAAAAAATTGAAGTTTTTTTAAAAGAAGAAAAAAATTTGAAATAAAACAAATGTGAACAAACAAATAGAGCGTGGCAATGTGGAAATTGGGAGAAAGATGGGGGTCAAAAAGAGAAGAACCTGTCATATTCGCTTAATCTCATCTCCTCTTTGTTCTCTTCACTTTATCTTTTTTTATTTTTTTATTTTTGAGTTCTCCAACCTCATGCACTTTAGTTTTGTTTTCTTTATGTTTTTATTTATTATATTTCTCTCTCTCTCCCTCCGATTTTGACCGTTGCTTTTTCTCAACGGCTCTCTCTCTCTCTCACTCTCACTCTCACTGTGATCAAGCGCTCATTCTCTCTCTCCTCCATTTTCTTATTCTCGCCCGCCACCATTCCCCGGTACGTTTCTTCGCTCTCTTCCGTTCACTCCATTTTTTTTGTCCTGTAATATACACACAAATATATTCTGTAAAATCTTTGTTTAATGCAGATAATATTTTATTTTGTTTTTTTCTCATTATTTTTTCTTCACCTACTTCTCCTTTCTCGTCTCAACCATGGCAGAAATTTTAAGCATTACAAATTAAATTATTATTTTTTAATTGAAGGAATAAAATGGTTTTGTATTATTATTATGCAAGCCAAATGTGTTTTAAGTTTCTTTAGATAGTCTTCTTTTGGCTTACTTGGTTGCTCTGTTTTTTCCCCTTCTTTCTTCTGATGTTTATGAGTTTTTTTTTTCAATATTTATGTCAGGTATAAGCAGTAAATATAAATGGAATTTTTTCTGCCCTTTTTTGAATTCTTTTTGTTATGAATTATCATTTTTTTTTTCAGAAATCATATACGTTATAATAAGCTTCTCTGTTCTTTCTTGTGAACTTCTTTTTATGTAATATTATATATAGTTTCTCAGTTTTTCTGACCTCGCAATGGGTTTGTAAATAAGCGTATAGTTTCATTTCAAATTTTTCAGATGATGTGCCGTTCAACAATGTTTTTTTTATATGTTTAAATTTGAATTACTCTGTTTTTTTCAGAAATTTATTGAAATTCCCATATTTTTCCATTTATGTCTTCAATTTTCATAATAGTTGTTGGATTTACCATATCTTTGTTCTTACATTTATATCTAGTTATTCTTTTACTTTCTTTTGTTTAAATCTTTTCTTCTTTTGCCATGTTCTTCCTCTCTTACTACTTTATACAGAAGATAATAAATAATAATTATAAACATATAGAAAGTTGACATACTTATTTAGTTTTACCCTTCACATTTCTATGAACATTCATTAATAATATCTATTTTGTTTTTATAAACTATCTCCAAAATAATTAATATATATTATTTATATGTGTGTGTGGTAAATAATACTAAAGAATTATCACATTTTCTTGGTTTAGGGAGGTGGAGTTATACCTTATTCCAAAGTTTATGCTTTTATTCTTTTTTTCTCCCTTTTTTTGGGGGGCTATTTTTCTTTTTCTAAGTTGTTGAATTCTTGCCTTGTTAGTGTTTTTGCCAACAGAGAGAGACCAATGCAAAGTATCAATTTTTTTTGTATGTGAACAAGAAGTTTTGTTCCCTATAACTCTATTTGACTTCTTTCGAAAGGAAAGCACCTCCAAATATTTTTTTAAATACCGTTTTCTTAGCTAAAAATCTACAAAAAGATGTGGGCTTGAGCCATTTTTTAAAATTTTATTATTAAAACTTTTAGTTTCTTAAGAGTCTCTTTATTGTTTCCTTTCATATTTCTTTCTTTGTTAACTAACTTTAAACCCTGATTATTTCTTCTTTCTTAATCCAGCTTCTTCACCATATCCTTATGAATCTGGACAGAAATACACAAGAATACCCATGTTGTGAATTTGGTTTTGACTTGAGCCTGAAAAATTCATAGTCTCAAAAGAAAATAAGTTATATATTATCAAGGAGAGTTTTTGGGAAGAAGAGAGAGAGATAATGGGATGTTCTACATCAAAGTTGGAAGATGAAGAAGCAGTTCAACTCTGTAAAGACAGAAAGAGATTCATTAAACAAGCTGTTGAGCAAAGAGCAAAGTTTGCCTCAGGACACTTGGCTTATATTCAGTCTTTGAAAAGAGTTTCAGCTGCTCTACGTGATTATATTGAAGGAGATCATAATGAGCCTCATGATTTCTTATTAGACACCTTTATAACCCCACCTTTCACACCAGTTAAGAAAACTAGTCCTGGTTTTATATCGATTTCTCCGACATCTTTCGTGCCAGCTCAAATCCAATCCCATCCTAGTTCAACTATCAAAGTTAACTACCTAAGATCAGGTGGGAACCGGGCTGTTTCTGTTGAAGAAAGGCCACAAACACCAGAAAGAGTTCGAGTGGAAAGTTACCCTCCAATGGAGCAACATGGTTTTGATGGTTTTTTCCCAATGCAATCTTCTTCACCAATGAATCCTTCTTCGAGTTTTTCTTACTCACCAAACAGGTCTAGTAATCTCCCCCCTCGTACACCAAATAGGCCTAGTAACCTAAGATCAGGTGGCAACCGAGCTGTTTCTGTCGAGGAAATGTCTCAATCACCGGAAAGAGTTCAAGTGGAAAGTTATCCTCCAATGGAGCAATATGGTTTTGATGGTTTTTTCTCAATGCAATCTTCTTCACCAATGAATCCTTCAATTTTTTCTTTGTCACCAAACAGGCCTAGTAATCTCCCCCCTAATTCGCCTCAAAATTCTCAGTGGGATTTTTTCTGGAATCCCTTTTCATCTTTAGACTACTACGGCTATCCAAATCGAGCTAGTCTAGATCAGCAGCATATAGTTATGGATGATGACATAAGAGGTCTAAGGCAGCTCCGAGAAGAAGAAGGTATTCCTGACTTAGAAGACGATGACAATGAACAAAAAGAACTTGAACAAAATGCCAATGTGATAGATGAAAGAGCTAATTCTGATATGAATCAAAACATAGAAGATGAAGTCATTGTTGAAGATATTGATGAGAATGAAGAAGATGATGATGACGATGAAGAGGAAGAATCTGAGTGCGATTGCGATTGCGAGTGTGGGAATGAAACTGAGCTTGAAACTAGAGGACAAAACCAACAACATGGGAGAACAACCACCATAGAGGTTTCAAGGTCTCAAACTGCAAGACAAGTGGTTGAAACCAGTAATCAAGAAGTGGCTGGTGGTGGTAGAGAAGGTAAAGATGAGACACCAGGTTTTACTGTTTATGTAAACCGAAGGCCTACAAGTATGGCAGAGGTAATCAAGGAGCTAGAAGATCAGTTCGTGATTGTTTGCAGTGTAGGAAATGAGGTATCATCAATGTTAGAGGCTAACAAAGCTCAGTACTCGTCATCTTCTAATGAACTCACAGGTTTTTGTTTTTCTCAATCTAGTTTTTGCTCACTCAAACACGACATAATATTATTGTATCTTCTTTTATGTATGTTGTTCATTTATGAAAGAGTTTCCCCTTTCAGTGAAGAAAATTTTGAACCCGGTAGCACTGATTCGGTCAGCTTCATCTCGGTCATCTTCCTCAAGATTCCTAGTTAATTCTTTGAGTTCCTCTAAAGAGGAAACTGAAGAGAGCAGCAGCAGTGACTTCTCAGAGGAATGCATGTTTTCTGGGAGTCACCAGTCAACATTGGACAGACTATATGCTTGGGAAAAGAAACTGTTTGATGAAGTCAAGGTATAAATACTTCTAAGTTTTTCTAAACAAAATTTAATTGTGTTCCCAAAACTAGGCATAATAATGCATTGAATCAGTGCATTCTTTCTACTTTAATTTTTCATGTTTAAATTTTTTTAGTCTGGAGAAAAGGTTCGAATAGCATATGAGAAGAAATGTAATCAACTGAGGAACCAAGATGTGAGAGGAGATGATCCTTCTTCTGTGGATAAAACAAGAGCAGTCATTAGAGATCTTCATACTCAGATTAAGGTTTCAATACACTCAGTTGAAGCTATTTCCAGAAGGATAGAAACTTTGAGGGATGAAGAATTGCAGCCTCAACTTCTAGAATTGGTAAAAGGGTATGTATGTTTGTAACTCACCATCTTAGTCTTGTCTTTTTCTACCAGTAATATCATACAGAAAAATCCATATTCAATTTTGTTTCAATTAAATTTAATGAATTATGACCATATACGCAGTTTTTAAAAGTATACCATTAACTCTCCAGGTTATCAAGAATGTGGAAAGTAATGGCCGAGTGTCATCGGTCCCAAAAGCGGACCTTAGACGAAGCCAAACTCTTGCTAGCTGGAACACCATCAAAACTTGATTCAAGGAAGCACTCCTTCATGTCGGTTTCTGACCCTCAGAGGGTAGCTCGTTCAGCTGCCAACCTTGAATCAGAACTTAGGAACTGGCGAGGATGCTTTGAGTCATGGATTGCTTCTCAACGATCCTATGTGCATGCTCTCTCAGGCTGGCTCCTTAGGTGCGTCCGATCAGATCCTGACACCTCGAAGATCCCCTTCTCGCCACGCCGCTCAGCTGTAGCCCTTCCCATATTTGGACTTTGCATACAATGGTCGAGGTCCATGGACGCTTCCAGGGAAGCTCCTGTACTGGACGGCCTTGATTTCTTCGCAGCTGGGATGGGATCACTCTATGCTCAGCAGCAACAAAGGGAAGATTCCTCAAGACGTGTACATCTTGGCTCCAAGAGATTTTCTGAGGAAATAATCACTGGGAATAACATGGAGGTTGTGGAGGTTGGAGGGGGGGATGTAGAAGATATCATGACTGCGGAGAAAATGGCTGAGGTTGCCATAAGGGTGCTTTGTGCCGGGATGTCAGTTGCCATGAGCTCACTAAGTGAGTTCTCTATTGGTTCTGCCAAGGGGTATGCTGAGCTCATCAACCAATGGGAGAGCGCCAAGTGGCCACCCCGCGATCAACGGGGCAGGGTTGGAGTGTAGTAGCATTTTTTGGGGGGTGTCTATGGGGAGTAGTCTCAAAAATGGGGTGTCAATGTAATTAAAGAAAAAAGTTTAACTTATTTACAGAATGTAGCAGCTGATGAGATTTTAGCCAGCAGCCTTTTTTTTAACTTATTTACCAAAAGGGGTGGTAGCTTAGATTTTTTTTTTTTTAGGGCGAGGGCCATCAACTTTTAATGTTTTTTTTTTTGCCGAGTATGATAATTATTGGCAAATAGAATAGGAAATTAGAAGAAACTGAAAGTACAACTGTCTGATGTTGGACAATGGTTACTGTACACAGAAATTTAAGAGAGCAAATTTTCATAATTGTTCAATGCTTGCCGTAATAGCTTTATGCATGAAATAACTATTTTAACATACACACAGAAATATGAATGAGCTTTATGCATGAAATAACTATTTTAACATACACACAGAAATATGAATGAACATTCAACCATTTGGCATTCCTCTAAAAGTTTCATTCCACTCAAATGAAATATATAATGTCAAAAAATGTAATTGTAAGAAAACCTCCTTATCGAGGATTATTCACCTACATAATCAGGCCCCAGCCCAAAGTACAACCCGCAAAGAAGTGCTCCAAAAAAATTTCTCATGAGGATTTATTCTCCAAAATTTTCATTTGGGTTACAAAAAATGAAAGTACAGACACGTTGACATTCATCAGGTGGCTAACCTTGGATGGTTAATTGCAGAAATGAAGTTTTTTGAATGTTAAAAGAGCTGGTGAGATTGTAGATTGTCTCAGTCATGGATGTAGCCTTCATCATCTTCATCAAGCTCAACTTCAACATCATCCGGTCTTCCCATAAGTGTGAGGAAAAGTAAAACTGCAACCAGTTGTGTTGCCAGGAAGTACTTGGCTCTTCTTTTAAAAGTCTTCTCTTCATTTGTTTTTTCCTTTTTCGGTTTACTTTTGGGCTTAGAACCTAAAATGAATTAGAACATTATGAATAAAAATAAGAATCACCAAAATGAATTATCATTTGGAAATTTTTTAGCAACAGCCCATATCCATCAAAGTCATTAGTTAAGGTGTTAAACATTCAACAAATTACTTCAACACGGCAACAGAAGCTAGAAAAACGATCAATTTCCTGCAGGGTTCAATTTCTACAAGAATCCTAAAATGGAACTCTATCACTATCAAGTTGTCAAATACTCCAAATTAAATTTAGAACAAGTCAGTAACAAGGAAAAAAAGAATGTTTAACTTAGAAAGTATTTTGATCCAAAAGAATTTTATAGCTGAGTTTACAACCAACAACACCAATGAAGCTAAATTAACCAAGAAACCAATAGCATCAACTAAGCAAGCCAACTTTGCCTCTTAATATCAGCAGGAACTCATTCTGATCCAGGGACACAGTACTCTGAATCATTCATGTATTCAGTTGTCACATCATAAATCAGAAACCTAGACGTTATAAGGGGAGAAAAGAGTAATAATACCCAAACAATTGTACCAATACAGAAATTTCAGTAAACTCCTATGGTAAGGCAGTCAGCCACATTCAGAAGAATTTAGGAACTCTGTAAGCATATATAGTATACAGAAGTGTCTTACTCTTGCTAGGACCTTTTTTGGGATTTGACGATGATGACTCAGCTTGAAAATGTGGAACAGAATATGAAGGACCAGTCTCGACAAACTCAGCCTTAACCCTTTCGACATACCTTACAAGATTACCATGCTCTAAGAGTTTTTGCCGCAGTACTGACATCTCCTGAAAAAAACATAATTATAGCACATAAGATTGACACACTTAAATTCAATTACTAACATAATTTCAGTACAAGAAAACTTTCCACCAGTCAACATGCTTAGATTAAGCTCAAGAAATAACACTAAAAATGACTATTTAAAATTACAATTATTTGCCAATATGCAATAGTAAGTTCTACCTACACGTGCTGACAAATCATGCAATGATAAACCCCCACCACAAGTGGGGGGGGGGGGGGGGGGGGGGTGACACAGGGCATCATGATGCCTCAATCAGCCAACATGTTAGCCACATCCCCGCAATTTTATTGTACATTTTAATTTAGTCAACATAGACACAACAGTTTTTCTCAACTTCACCTTCAAATGATATCTAAAAAAGCCTAACCATAGAATCATTTTTTCATGAAAACAAATATTAAGCTTTATATTAGTTAACTAAATTGGCTCACAGGTAATGCTTGAAGAACAATAAGTGCCTGCCCCAGAAAGATGGCATCCAAACTTGACGGCCTGCAAGGAAAGCATCACAGGTGAGACAGCAGTTCTTCCCCCTTTTTTTTAGTCTCATCGCATTACAAGTAAAATAGGTAAATTTATTGTTTAAGAAAAAAAACCATATATTTCTGACATTTCCTTTAATTTAAATGATACAAGTTGGAGCATATTCAGAACAGACCTGTTTTCAAAGAGAAAGTCCTGATCTCCTAACCTAGTTGACAAAGCTTCATATGCAGTGCCTGCTCTTCTATAGATCTGTTCATCAATAAAATATTTATTACAACAGAAAATAGTACACTTGCCTTTTACAACAAACACATAACAAAAGGAAGGAAAATATATGAGGGTGTGGCAAGATAAGCAAGCAACTAAAAAATATAAAACCTCTTCTTCTTTTTGCTCAGCATTGTCTTTTGAAATCCCAAGTTGCTGCTTCACAGTATGTTTTTGTTTCAGGAACAAAACCTTTCCAATTGGCCATGGTAGATCAGAAAAATATATCGTTTCAGCAGAACTACTATCACTCCCTACCCACAATTCATACGTAACAGCATCAGCAAGCCAGGAGCTAAGCAATGCTTTAGTAGATATCCATTCAGGAACAGAGTCGAGTTCAGTGTCCAGGTCAATAAGGACATCTCTTTTTAATCTCTCAATGACTCCACCCTTCTCATTATTATAGGCTACGTAATCACCAGACTCAATGTAAGGAATTTGATCTGACAAAAAGAATTCAAACAATAGTGATTGTTAATAGTTATGTTCATTCAAATACTTGTCATTAAAAAAAATTTCCTACTCCATCGCAAAAAGAAACAAAAAATGAAAGGCCCAGAAAAACCATAAAATCAAGTGTGAAATATCTACCAGTCCCCTCCAAAAATGAATTGAGAACTTTGTCTCTAGCATACTGTGTACAAACTAAGCGCTGGTATATCATCTAGAAACAAGTGAGCAGAAGTATTAACGGTCATACAAAAGTTACAAAACCATATAGTGCTTAACAGTGGACTCAAATTAAATGTTATGGTCATGGTACTTTGCAAGCTCTAAAACCAGGGTTTAAAAGGATCTCAGCAAATGTTCACACTTACAAGTAAGAAAGGAGATGCACTGAAAAAACATCAGACTACTGCTACAAGGTGCTTAACAGCGCACTCAAATTTGAGGCTATAATTGGTAAAAATCTTAATTCATAACCCAAGATTCCCAACCTTGTACAGCCATCAGGGAACGGATGCTATTTAGGGAAATCATGGTCATCCAGAGACCTTTCAGTCTTTGCAAGACCATACATACTTCCATTGTTTTTCAGCCAAGCCAACCCAGAAAATAACAATAGTTAGCTCCCCAAAGCCCAAAATCTTGGGCAAAGATAATGTACTTGTGATCCCCCACTTCTACAGTGAAGTTATTAATAAACTGTTTATCTCTAGTCCTAACACAACAACCCAGTTCAAATTGATAACAAATCCCGGAAATGAAATCCCAAATATGTTCATCAGGCATCCAAATGAGATGTTAAAACGCAATATATGGTATCTTTTTTCTTCCTTCCTATTAGTAAATATAAGTTAAAATAAAAAGGAGAAACATGAAATTTTTCCCTCTCTCCAAAATAAAAAAATACAAAATTTTCCATAAACCCTTTACACAAAATTGAAAATGTCAAAGAAATTTATACACAAGCACATCATTTTCAGTTCAATGAAAAAAGAACCGACAATTTGAACTGTCAATAACAAATTTTAAAGAAACATATCAGGAAACAAGTAATTCAATGAAAAGATATACATATAATGCTCAATAAAAATCGCAAATAACTACCATAGCAACATATACATATGTAGACAAACGAAGTGGAAAAAGAGAGAGAAAGAAGGAAATTACCAGAGTCTGGGAAGACAAGGTTGAAATCTAATTGAAATGGGACATTGGCGAATCTGAGGTACAAGTAAAGAGGCAAGGAAGAAAGGCAAGCAGTTGGGAGACCGAAACAGGGTTTCCTCACCACGAGAGTGTAGCTTTCTCTCTCGCCCACTACACCTTCCATACTACACAAGTTCGGGAATCACAAAATTGAAAAAATCATTAAACCCTAGGTAGGGTTTTGGGATTGGGAAACTCAAGGGACTGTTATGACTCTAGTCCTCTACACAAATTAATTCTCCACAAAACCTAAAAAATGACCAGGGATGTGATTGAAGATGACAAAAGATTCGGGTTTTGGGTATTTTGTCAAGGGTTTTTGGGTCCAAGTCAAAAACAATTAACAATTTTTTTTTTTTTTCACTTGAGTTAATAAAATTTCTTACCTATATATACAAATCAGATATTTGATGCATAAATATCTAATATTTTATTCTTTTTCTATTAAATATCTAATTTTTATGATAAAAATACACAATTTTATTTGCAGCAAAAATACTTAAAATATTTTTTCAATACCTCTTCTGTTGGACATGTTAAGTGTTGACTCAACAGATATGTATCACTTTGTAATTTATGTATTCTTGTTATCAAAATATATATTTAAAAAAAAAAAATTATGTATTAATTTAAAATGTCTTTTCAATTTATTTTTCTAATTTAAAATATTTAAAAAAAACGAAATGGACCGATTATAGAGTAACAAATGTCTGCTTAGTTAATATGCTTAACAATTCTGTTATTTAAAATCCCCTTATAAGCTACACATCTTATATATTTTACAATCTCAACAAACTTACAATAGAAAATTAACCCAAACCATTTACAGTTACAACTACCCCCTTTAGCCTCTATCAGAACAAAAACACTATATATAAAAGGCAGAGAAGGAAAGAGATCATCACATCAGTAAAAGTTCTCCAAGATCCGTGAGCTATCTCCAAGAAGTTCCAGAGAAAAGAGAGTTTGATCTCATGAGGGTTTCATGCAAAGAAAGAAAAAGAGTGATAGTTAGAGAAGTGTAAAAATAAGAAAAACAGAGAGAAAGTAAAGGAGATCAGAGTTTTGAGGTTACCAGTCAAAGTGTGTGGCTTGGATCCTCATTGTTGTACCAGAAACTTTGTCAATAGTGCTAATGACTGAGTCACACCCCTGAGGCGAGCTCGACGAGGAAGTAGCCATTTTTGGGCGAACCTCGATAACTACTGTGTTTGGTTTTCCTCTCTTCTGTTTTCTCTTATTCTCACTTGAATTTTTCTGGGCTGTTTTCATTTTCTGGGTTGTTTCATTTTCTAAGTTTATGAACCTTTGCCCTAGAAGTTTCTCTGGTTTTTGAGAGAAGAGTGTACCCGAAGAAGACAGATTGATTTCTTTCTTTTGAATAAATGAACTGACCCCTTTTTTTGATTGACAGGTTTTATTACAGAAAGAAAATAAAGGAGCATCGTGGCACTTTCAGAGCCATTTGTTTTTCTTGAGTTAAAAAGACAATACTAACCCTTTATGTGTTTAGTGCTTAAGTGAACTGGTGTAGGGTATTTCAGTAAAAGAATCCTACAGTGGTATCAGAGCCAGGTTTGGCAAGGAGTTTCAGTTCACTGGAGTAATCAAGAAAGCAAGAAAGACTGGAGGAAGTTGATCCTTCAGGGGCTGTATTCAATACAGAAGACTTTGTGGATATTCCACTGACTGATCCAGCTGAAATTTCTGATTCTTTAACTAGTTTAATTTCAGATTTTTCTAACATGAGTAATATTAAGATTGACATTGATAAGTTTGATGGTTCAGGTGATTACAGGATTTGGAGGAGAAAAATAAGATCTCTATTGGCACAACAGAAACTACTGAGAGTTCTTGAAGATCCAATAGAGTGGCCTGAAAATACCTCCAAGATTCAACAAGAGGAACTCTTGGAAACAGCTACTGGGATTATTATCTTTAATCTATCATATGCAATTATTAGATTAGTAGACAAAGAAGAAACCCCTGCCAAGATTTGGAAGAAGCTTGAAGAGCAGTTTCAATAGAAGTCACTTACTAACAACATATTCTTGAAGGAAATGATTTTTGGTTATAAAATGAGTCATTCAAAGACATTGGATCAAAACCTAGATGAATTCCTAAGGATGCATATTGAGCTGGCTAACTCAAGAGAGAATGAGGCTCTAAGTGATAAAAACCAGGCTATCATTATTCTTAATTCCCTACTTGAATCCTATAGAGAGGTTAAGACTGCCATTAAATATGGCAGAACTGAAATCACATTGGAAGAGGTGATTTCAGCTCTGAAATCAAAGGACTTGGAGATGAAAAATGAGAGATTAGGGACATCAAATGGGGAATTAAATTTTAGTCAAGGAAAGCCTCAGCACAAGAAACCATATCATAATCACAATCGAGGCAGAAGTCAACACAGAGGACACTCAAAAGGGCCAAGCAATAACAGAAGCAGATCTAGTTCAAGAGGGCCATCTGATCCTAAAGGGTATTTCCATTGTGGAAAGCTAGGGCATATGAAAAGGGACTGCTACATTTGGCAAAGAAAGAACAAGTTCAGATTGGATGGACAAGATTCTGAATCAAACAAGTCAGATTACCATTCATCTAAACACAAGACAGAACACCAATCTGCAAACTTAAGTGAGGGATATGATAGTGGTGAAGTCTATGTAGCTGCTACAACATTCAAAGATGATTGGATCCTAGACTCAGGTTGTACTTTCCATATGACTAATTCTAAACAATTTTTAATTGATTATAGGGACTCATCAGGTGGAAAAGTCATTTTAGGCAACAATCAAACATGTCAAATTGAAGGATCAGGAACAGTAAGTTTCAGAATGTTTGATGGGGTCACTAGATCACTAACAGGTGTAAGGTACGTTCCTAACCTTGCTAGAAACCTAATTTCAATAAGTGTTCTAGATGACATGGGTATTGTAAGCAAAATTGAGGCAGGTACCATGAGACTAAGTAAAGGAGCCATGACCATCATAAAGGGACACAAACATGAAGGTTTGTACTACTTACAAGGAGAACCAGTAACTCAGTGCAATAACACAACAGCTCAAGAAAATGAAGATAAAAAACCTATACTGTGGCATAGGCGACTTGGGCATATCAGTGAAAAAGGGCTACAAATTCTGAGTGAGCAAAACCTATTTGGTAAGGATAAAGTGAGTAGTGTTGACTTCTGTGAATCATGTATTCTTGGTAAGCATCATAGGCTAAAATTTAGCATTGGCACACACAAAACAAAAGAAATTTTAGAATATGTGCATTCAGATTTATGGGGTCCAGAAAAGTTTTCTACACATGGGGGTTGTTCCTACTTTATGTTTATAATAGATGACAATTCTAGGAAAGTGTTGGTTTTTCTTCTTAAACATAAAAGTGAAGCTTTTCAAAAGTTTATTCAGTGGAAAACACTCATAGAAAACCTCACAAACCACAAAGTTAAAACCCTAAGAACAGATAATGGCCTAGAATACTGTAATGACCAATTTGATTCATATTGTAGAGAAGTGGGTATCCAAAGGCACAGAACTGTTAGGTTAACCCCTCAGCAAAATGGTGTTGCTGAGAGGATGAACAGAACCTTAATGAACAAAGTAAGATGTTTATTACAACAATCAGGGTTAGCCAAAAGTTTTTGGGGGGAAGCTGTTATAACTGCTGCATATTTAGTAAATAGGTGCCCATCTAGTGCAATAGAATGTAAAACCCCAGAGGAAATGTGGTCAGGAAAGCCACCTAATTTGTCTAATCTTAGAGTATTTGGTTGTGCAGCCTATGCACACCAAAGTGTGGGCAAGTTAGAGCCTAGGGCTTTAAAGTGTGTCTTCCTAGGGTACCCTGAGGGCACTAAAGGGTATCGGTTATGGGTTAAAGAAAATGCTGGTTTTAAAACTATCATTAGTAGAGATGTTATTTTCAAAGAAGATATTTTCCCATGTGTTACTAACTATGATTCTAGTGCAGATGCTTCTATGAACACTAACCATGCAGGAACTACCCTAAACTACCAAATAGAAGCTGGTCATTTAAGGACAACACAACCTGAACCCGACTTGGTTCAGGTGGAACAAGAACAAGAAGAAAGAGTGCAAGAGGGACCTGCCCAACCAGACCAGAAATTAGAGCAACATACAAGTCAGGTGGAACATACTGTAGAAGTGCAACAAGAACCAGGATCCCTATCAGACTATCAGTTAACTAGAGACAGAACTAAAAGGGTTCCTAAACCCAACTAGAAGTTCAGCTTTAATGCATGGGAAGAGGTTCTAGCTTATGCCTTTGTGAGTGCTATGGGTCTAGATAGAACAGAACCAGATACATATGAAGATGCTATAAAAGACAAAGACTCAAAACACTGGATTAAAGCTATGAAGGAGGAAATGGACTCTCTAATGAAGAGCAGAACCTGGAGACTAGTAGACAGACCTAAAGGCAAGAATGTGGTTACATGTAAATGGTTATACAAGTTAAAGGAAGGAAGAAACAAATAGGAACCAGTAAAGTACAAAGCTAGGCTAGTTGCTAAGGGCTTCACACAAAAAGAAGGTATTGATTTCACTGAAATTTTTTCACCAGTTGTTAAGTACAAAACTATCAGGATCATGCTAGCCATTGCTACACAGTTCGACTTAGAAGTGGACCAGATGGATGTTACTACAGCCTTTCTACATGGTGAACTAGAAGAAGATATTTACATGGAACAGCCTAAAGGGTTCAAAGTTGCAGGAAAAGAAAACATGGTGTGCGAACTGATCAAATCACTATATGGACTAAAGCAGTCTCCCAGACAGTGGAATAAGAGATTTAATACATTCATGAACAAAAGGGGTTTTATAAGAAGCTACTATGATACATGTCTCTACTTTAAGGGGTCCAAAATTGAAGAAGTCATCTACTTACTGCTATATGTAGATGACATGCTTATAATAAGCAAAGAAAGAGGGAAGATAGATCTTATGAAGAGTTGGCTTAAGTCAGAGTTTGAGATGAAGGATTTAGGAGTTGCAACTAAGATCCTAGGAATTGGTATACAGAGAGATAGAGACAATGGGGTTCTAATTCTGTCTCAAGATGACTACATAAGGAAAATTCTCAACAAGTTCTCAATGAAGGAAGCAAAGACTACTAAACAGCCTATGACTAATCAATTCTACCTAAGTAAGGAACAGTGCCCTAAAACACAAGCTGAAATAGAAGCCATGAGTAAGGTGCCTTATTCTAATGCAGTAGGGTCAATTATGTATCTAATGGTATGTACTCGACCAGATCTAGCCTATGCTATAAGTATACTGAGTAATTACATGTCAAATCCAGGAAGGGAACACTGGGAGGCTATGAAGTGGGTATTCAGGTACTTACTTGGGACTACTGAGATTGGTCTTAAGTTTTCTAAGCAACAAAATTGTACACTAGTTGAAGGATACAGTGATGCAGACTATGCAGGTGACAAAGATAACAGGAAATCTACTTCTGCCTATTTCTTCCTAGTTGGAGGAAACTGTGTAAGTTGGAGAGTACAATTACAGCCAGTAGTGGCCCTATCCACTACAGAATCAGAGTATGTTGCAGTAACTGAAGCTATAAAAGAGGCTATCTGGATAAAAGGTCTTATGGAGGAGTTAAAGCTACTAAAGGAGAAACCTATTGTATACTCAGACAGTCAAAGTTGTATACACCTATGCAAGAACCCAGTGTTTCACGACAGAACTAAACATGTAGCTATCAAATATCACTTTATACGAGATTAGGTAACACAAGAGATAGTGAAAATCGAAAGGTTCCTACAGAAGACAATCCAGCAAATATGGGCACTAAGATAGTAAACCTAACTAAGTTCAAACACTGCTTGAACTTATTAGGGATCAGTAATGGAGGATAACAGTAGCTCTATTCGAGTTAGGACCCTCAGGGAAACTTAGCACTATGGTCAGGTAGTCTCATAAGGGGATTTAGGTGGAATTTGTTATTTTAAATCCCTTTATAAGCTACACATCTTATATATTTTACAATCTCAACAAACTTACAACAGAAAATTAACCCAAACCATTTACAGTTACAATTACCCCCTTTAGCCTCTATCAGAACAAAAACACTATATATATATATGTAAAGGCAGAGAAGGAAAGAGATCATCACATCAGTAAAAGTTCTCCAAGATCCGTGAGCTATCTCCAAGAAGTTTCAGAGAAAAGAGAGTTTGATCTCATGAGGGTTTCATGCAAAGAAAGAAAAAGATTGATAGTTAGAGAAGTGTAAAAATAAGAAAACCAGAGAGAAAGTAAAGGAGATTAGAGTTCTGAGGTTACCAGTCAAAGTGTGTGGCTTGGATCCTCATTGTTGTACCAGAAACTTTGTGAATAGTGCTAATGACTGAGTCACACCCCTGAGGCGAGCTCGACGAGGAAGTAGCCATTTTTGGGTGAACCTCGATAACTACTATGTTTGGTTTTCCTCTCTTCTGTTTTCTCTTATTCTCACTTGAATTTTTCTGGGCTGTTTTCATTTTCTGGGTTGTTTCATTTTCTGAGTTTATGAACCTTTGCCCTAGAAGTTTCTCTGGTTTTTGAGAGAAGAGTGTACCCGAAGAAGACAGATTGATTTCTTTCTTTTGAATAAATGAACTGACCCCTTTTTTTGATTGACAGGTTTTATTACAGAAAGAAAATAAAGGAGCATCGTGGCACTTTCAGAGCCATTTGTTTTTCTTGAGTTAAAAAGACAATACCAACCCTTTATGTGTTTAGTGCTTAAGTGAACTGGTGTAGGGTATTTCAGTAAAAGAATCCTACAAATTCCAACACAGAAGGTACTGAGAAAAGTAATTGTTTACCCAAAAAATGGTTGTTGATGATGTGGCGAGGATTTCTCCCACGTGGTTGACACGTGGCAAATGTACTGCTCGACTATCGACCAGAAGCACACCGCATTGTCAGGGTTAATTTTTTATACGACCAGGCTGGTCGTATAACCTGATTTATTTCCTTCTTAAGCTGTAATCTTATAATAACTGCATTGAATATTTCTTCATTATTATCTTGATACGCGATTATTAAGGAAAGATAGGGCACGTTGGCATGTGTAACCCTCCTTGAGCCTATAAATATGCATGAAATAGCTCAAGGAAACGACTTTTGACTTTTGATTCCTGAGTCATTTTGCTAAATATTGAGAGAAAATAGATCTATAGTGAATTGTACATCGTCTTATTGTAATACATTCAAGGTTTGTGAAACTCAAGAACCCTAATTCTTTGATCACGACTTTGAGATTCAATAATAACAATATCACTAAGTGGACGTAGGTCATTACCATTCTTTGGGGCCGAACCACTATAATTCCTTGGTGTTTTCTTCCTTTCCGTTAGATCATTTTTCTCATTCTTGTTTTATACTTTGTCGTACATTTGACTCCGTGTCGTTGGCCAAATCGAGGGTCAACATTCTGATGCTTTCATTGAGAGCTTGGGAAAGAACTGTGAAAGAATCTAATGGCGAAAACATCCAAGAAGATTGGACAAGCTTCTGGCGCTACACCATCCCAACCTCCTCCCCCAAATGTGGCCGAGAATGAACCACATTTGGAGTTTGATGAGGAGGAACTAGACTTCGAAACACTGAGGGCAACGCTAGGTGTGTTGTAAGATGAGTTGGCCAATCTGAGGGCCAATCAGGAGAACGTTGCGGAGACGATGGCGCTACAGCAAAGGGAAATAGAATGCCAGCGCCAAGAGCTGAGTGAGCGGCAGGTAGAAATGGATCGTCGGCAGAGGGATGCCATGGCCGCCCTTGAAGCAGCCATTCAACTGGCTAGGAGTCAAGCTGTACCAGCCTCCCAGCCAGATCAGCCACCAAGCGCACCACCTCAAAGAGGTCCCAATCCAAGCCCTCCGCTCTAGCCAACAAGCCCTCAAAGGCCGGAGTAGCCGCCTATGGCCCAGGATGATGTCCCACCTAGGGATCTTGAGCAGCGGCCTCCATCCTAGGCTGGTCGACGTAATCCCCAGCGCCTGAGGCAGAATAGGGCCGGGCAAACGCCCCGCATTCCTAGACGCCAAGGGGATGAAGGGCTGAATCTACCGAGCACGGGGAAGTGTCCTTCTGCCAACAAGAGGAACATAGAGTCACGCTCTGCGGTCAGCCCCCCCCCCCCCCCCCCCACATAACATAACAATGCACGGGGACCCAACGACCAGCACAGGCCTCCCCCTGACGCTCGGGAGATGCCACCCCGAGGAGGAAATAGCGTGAACAGCCGGTCACGCCATAGTCAGCCACAATTCAGAGATGGCCATGGCTATAATGAAGCTGATTCCGGCAGAGGAGATGTTGGCCGGAGAAATGAAGAAAGAGGTGGAGGCAGAAGCCCCCACCTAGAGAAAATAGGCTAGCTAGCCACAACGCTGGGGGGCAACCCAGGCACCCGAACGTCTTTAGTCGGCTAGGTGCCATCGAGCAGAGACGTAGAGACGATGATCTTAGGGACGTACTTAACGACCACCGTGAGAGGCACGACGAGTACGCTCCCCCGACACCAGCGGCCCCAGCAGTCCCGGAAGTTGTTCAGGCTCAGATTGATGCCCTGAACCAGGCGGTATAGCAGCTGGTCGGGGGACGAACGTCCCATATCAAGTACGATAGGAGGAGGGGCACCCCCTTCATACAGAGGATTGCTGCGCCCGAAACCCCCAGTAAGTTCAAGATGCCTACATTGCCAAACTTCGACGGGTACGGAGACCCAGTATCTCACGTTAATAAGTTTGAGATACAAATGGACATACAAAAAGTGTCGGAAGATGCCCACTGCCGGATCTTCCTTGCGACACTATCTGACATTGCTCAGGAGTGGTTCTTCAAGTTCCCTCCTGCTAGTATAGTATCTTGGGAAATGTTCATGAAGGAATTTTACAGACAGTTCTACGCGGGTCGTGTGCACCCCACAGAGGCCAACCAGCTGGTCGAGATACGACAGAAAGATGGAGAACCCTTGAAAGAATATGTCCAACGCTTCATGCGAGTAGCAGTTGGAGCCAAACATAGTAGGCGATGAAGGTAAGATGATGGCTCTAACTGCTGGAGTTAGGCGCCATTCACCCTTCTGGAGTAGCCTCAGAAAGCATGTGGTTAGAAGTACCCAAGAGTTCTTGGATCGGGCTGATCGATATATCAAGCTCGAAGATGAGATTGCTAACGAAGGGAAATCGCCAAATAAAGACAAGGGGCCCAAAGAACCCGCCAAAGCCGCCAATGGGTCGGAAAAGCCCAATGGCAACGACAAAGGCAACGGGAATGGCAATGGTAGGAATGGTGGAAAAGTGGCGAACAATGAACCCTTGACTTCTGAGAGTAAGCACCCCAAAGGCAATCGATATGAGCCGAGATTCACCAACTACACGTCCCTTGTTGAAAGCTGAGCTGAAGTTTTCCAGGCGACCAGCTCAAGCGTGCCTTACAAATGACCCGCACCTATAAGGAAAGATATCTCCAAGAGAGATACAATGAAGTTCTGTCGTTTTCACAACGACTACGAGCACAACACCAATGAATGTAACCAGTTGAAGGACGAGATTGAGTTCCTGATCAGGTAGGGACATTTAAGAAGATATGTGTGAGCCGCAGGAAGGTCTCAGTGAGAGGCTCAAGGTGGCAACGAGCAGGCGCCTGCACACCAACGCTCGCCACCTCTACAGCCAACTCTTGTTGCAGGCACTTTACTCACCATCTGTGGAGGCCCACATCTTGCAGGAGACAGCGGGAAGGCAAGGGAACGATACACTCAAACCCTACGCCACTACCAGGACATCGAGATGACGAGTGTGGAAGATCGAGCAGCAAAAAAGGTTCGTACAGAAGAGGAGTTGATAACCTTCTCTGATGACGATGCCCAGCACGTACGATTCCCACACTCCGATCCGCTGGTCATGGACGTACAAATTGCCAACATGATGGTGAAAAGGGTGTTGATCGACACAAGAAATTCGGTTAACATCCTATACAAGTCTTCGCTGGAAAGAATGAAGCTATCCGTCAAAGACCTAGAGCCATGCAACCAAACCATTTATGGTTTTTCCGGTGAAGGGCTCGCCCCAACAGGGTCGATTAGGCTTCCAGTTACAGTAGGTACTGCACCTGCTAATAGGACATTACTCACTACTTTTATAGTAGTTGATTGTCCTTCAGCATACAATGCTGTAATTGGGAGACCGATTATGGTCGACCTACGAGCCGTCACCTCGATATGGCACCTCGCCATGAAATTCCCAACAGACGCAGGGACAAGTTGCATATTGGGAAATCAGCAGGAAGCGAGGGAGTGCTACAACGCCTCGATCACCAAGGCAAAGAAGGGTGTATCGAGAGTGTTCGCGGGAAAGAGTTGCAAATGGCAACTGATGCTTAGGCCTACTCAAGTGATAATGTCACCAAATAGGGCATTGCCCAAAGTGAGGATAGGGATTTAGATCCTCGCTTTGGGGATTTTGAGGAAGAAGTTGGACCCATCGAGGATCTTGAAGAGGTCCAACTCGATGAAGAAAATCTGACCGGGGTTGTGAAAGTCGGTAAAAACTTAGAGACAACGACAAAACAAGCACTGGTGGAATTTTTAAGGAGGAACTAGGAAGTCTTTGCCTGGTCGAACAAAGACATGGTCGGGATAAATCCTGCAGTCATCAGCCATGTCCTAAACATCGACAAGAGTTTTCCATCGGTGCAACAAAAAAGAAGGCTTCTCGACAAAGATAGATCAAGGGCCTTAAAAGAGGAAGTCGAGAAGCTGAAAAAGAATGGGTTCATCAGGGTGGCGTTTTATCCATCATGGGTCTCTAATCTCGTGCTAGTTCCCAAGCCGAATGGCAAGTGGCGTACGTGTGTGGATTTTACAGACTTAAATAAAGCCTGCCCTAAAGATTGTTTCCCATTCCCAAGAATCGACCAGTTGGTCGATGCCACTGCAGCACATGAGATCCTCTCATTCATGGATGCGTACTCCGGGTATAATCAGATTAGTATGCATCCCTCCGATGAGGATCACACTAGCTTTCGGATTGAAACAGGGCTCTACTGTTACAAAGTGATGCCCTTTGGTTTGAAAAACGCTGGTGCGACTTACCAGCGACTCATCAACCACATGTTTAAGGAACTGATCGGAACAAACATGGAAGTCTACGTGGACGACATGCTGGTCAAGTCGAAGAAAGCAAAAGGGCATGTAAAGGATTTGCAGGAGTGCTTCAACGTCTTGAACAAATATCAGATGAAGCTAAATCCCCTTAAATGCTCTTTCGGAGTAGGGTCAGGGAAGTTCTTGGGATTTATAGTTAACTCGAGAGGAATTGAAGCCAATCCCGAGAAAATTAAAGCCTTGATCGACATGAAATTGCCAGCAAAGATTAAGGATGTTCAAAGCTTAACCGGAAGAATTGCCGCTCTTAGTAGATTCATTTCAAAGTCAGCAGATAAGTGCGTCCCATTCTTTAATCTACGTAGAGGCAATAAAAAGTTTGAATGGATGGAGGAGTTCAAACAGGCTTTTCAAGCACTAAAAACTCATATGGTGCAACCACCCATCCTGTCAAAGCTGGTCGATAAAGAAACTTTGTTCATCTACCTGGCGATCACGGAATACGCTGCTAGTGCCGTTTTAGTAAGGGAGGAAGAAGGCGTGCTAAAGGTTGTTTACTATGTAAGCAAAAGGCTAATTGGAATAGAACAGCGGTACCCGCCCATCGAGAAGCTAGCCTATTGCCTAGTTTTGGCCTCCAGGAAGTTGCAGCCTTACTTTCAAGGTCACCCAATTATGGTTTTGACCGACCAGCCTCTAAGACAAGTCCTGCAAAAACCAGAGGCTGGGGGTAGTTGTTAAAATGGGCAATCGAACTTGGGCAATTCGATATATCTTACTTGACGCGAGCAGCGATAAAAGGACAAGCCCTGGCTGACTTCATTGTAGAATTCACTGAACTTACAGATGGCGAGCAGATTGAAGAACCTAATGAGCCTGAATGTCAAAACCAAGCTCCCTCGTGGAAATTATTTACAGATGGTTCTTTTAACGAGTGCCATGCTGGAGCAGGAGTGATATTGATAACGCCAGAAGGGCATCAATTTCACTGCGCAATCAGGTTTGACTTCACTGCTTCTAACAACGAGGCCGAGTATGAAGCATTACTCGCTGGATTGCGGTTAGCCAGAGACATGAATATAAAAGTGCTTGACATCTATAGTGATTATTAGCTGGTTGTGAATCAAGTCATGGGAGAATACCATGCGTGAGGTTTAAAGATGGTTTCCTATCTGAACAAAACAAAAGATCTATTGGCTCAGTTCGACAAATACAGCCTCCAGCAAGTACCTCGCGACCAGAATTCCAATGCTGATGCTTTGGCCCAATTAGCAAGTGCGAAGGATGTTGATACTCTGAATATAGTGTCGGTTAAGCGGCTAACAATGCCAAGCATCCAGGCAGAGGAGACCGCTATGGTGATTCAGATGATGGATGCATGGATGACACCATATATAGAGTATCTAACGCAAGGCATATTACCAAAGGATAGAAACAAAGCCAGGACCCTTCAGCGACAGGCTGCTAGGTATATCCTGGTCGATGGAATCTTGTACCGAAGGGGATATTCAATGCCACTCCTCAGGTGTATTTCAAAAGAGAAGGCCAAAGAGTTGATGAAAGAGGTACACGAAGGCTTTTATGGAGACCACACTGGGGGGCAAAGCTTGTCAAAAAAGATACTGAGGCAAGGATACTTTTGGCCCACGATGAATGAAGATTTGATGGAGTTTGTACAGAGGTGCGACAAATGCCAGAGGTTTTCCAAAATCCCATGAGCAGCCCCTAATGAACTTAAACAGATGCAAAGTCCGTGCCCATTTGCAGTTTGGGGCATAGATTTGATCGGATCTTTGCCCACAGGAAAGGGCAGCATCAAGTATGCCGTGGTTGTCGTCGATTATTTCACTAAATGGACCGAAGCTGAGCCACTCGCAACCATAACGACCAAGAAGGTTATAGATTTTGTGATAAAAAACATCGTTTGTCGCTATGGATTGCCAAGGAAGATCGTCTCAGATAATGGCACCCAGTTTGATAGTGATTTATTCACGGACTTCTGCGAGCGACATGGCATTATCAAGAGCTTTTCTTCAGTCGTTCATCCCCAAGCAAATGGACAAGTTGAAGTAGTCAACAAAACGCTGAAGGATACACTGAAGAAAAGACTAGAAGAAGCTAAGGGGGCATGGCCAGAAAAATTGCCTGAAGTACTTTGGTCGTACAGAACTTCCCACCGAACAACAACGGGACATACGCCATTCTCTTTGGCTTATGGATATGAGGCTATGTTGCCTGTTGCATTAGATCCGCCTTCACATCGCAGAATAACGTACGAACAAGGCTCGAAATACCAACTATTGATGGAATCCCTCGACTTGATCGATGAGAAACGTGAGCAAGCTCAACTCCGAGTAGCTGCATACCAGCAAAAAGTTGCCCGGTATTTCAACTCTAAAGTGCGAGAAAGAAAGTTCAGCGTTGGAGATCTTGTACTCCAAAGAGTTTTTCTAAACACCCGCGACCAAGCTGCTAGAATACTCGGACCTAATTGGGAAGGGCCATACCAGATTGAAGAAGTCCTTCACCCAGGCACCTATAAACTTGCTCGCTTAAATGGAGATCTTATTCCTCGCTATTGGAATGGAGAACACCTGTGCAAGTACTATCAATAAACAATTCTTCTTAAAGAATTGGCTTGTATTAATTTTACTTCTTACAAGTTTTGAAAAATGGTTGGTCATTTTATGTGACTGATCGCTTATAAGTGTAAGATCTTATTGATCACTCGTACAAACATGTTTCGTCCATTTATTATGAGAAATATAAGGGACTGTGCGCAGCCAGTCATTTCTTGCCAATTATTGTATTTATTACAAGTATTTGCTCATTACGTATGTTGTTTTGCTGTATTACAATTTTAATTATTTTGCTCCGAGCAGTATTGTTCAAACAGGTTTTGGTCAAGGCAAGTGACCAAGGACCTAAAGCTCCTCGATCACTTGGGGGGCATATAAGGTATCTAGTAAGCAAAGCATATCGAAAGGTATGTAAACACATAAGCAAAATAAGTGAAAGCATGCTAGAGTACTTAGAGTATTTTTCAAAATTTTGTATTTTGTTAAATCAAACCAAAGTGCTATGCTAAGTTCGGTCATGCGAACAAATGTTATAATAAAATGAAAATGTATTATAATATCTAAAACGAATTACTTTACACCGTGAGTAGTATTGCTCGGATGTAACTGTTTGATTAAAAGGAAAATAACTGCCCACGCAGCAATGAAAAATTAATGTCCTTACATCACGACCCGTAGGTCGTGTAATTAAAAGATAGAAAGGGAAAAGACTAAGAGGCTAGAGGGTCTTGAGGAGCGTCTTGGTCGACAGCTGAGCCAGCTTCATTATCTGCACCATCTATCCCTGTTGCGAGAGAGATCTCTAGGGAAGTAGGAACATTAACCCTCTCTTCTTCCTCCAGGCGAATGGCACACTGAGACATTAGAGTCCGCCTCAGGCATTCTGACAGATAGTTAAAGTTAGCCTCCCGGTTATACTTCCAAAACTCGTAATAGCAAAGATGAGTGGCTTCCTTGTACTTCTCCAAGTTCCTGGCTTCGAGTTCCTCAAGCTCCTTCATGGGCTTTTCCAGCTCCTCCGTCTCCTGCCTGCTCGCAATCAAATCAAGCTCGAGCTGTTTGTATTGTTGGTAGTTGAGTTTGGCGCTTTCCCTGAATGTTTCTTTATCTTCATTGGATTTCTTCAGGGTGTCCCGAACCTCCAAAAACTCCTCAGTCAGAGTGGCTTTTTGCTCGAGCAGTTCCTCTTTCTGCTTAGACAGCTCCGCACTCTTCTTAAGCAACTCACTGTTCTGCTTAGTTAGCTGATTGTTCTTCTCGAGCAGGTCAGCGTTTTTCCCTTCAAGTGCTTTCTTAGCCTCAGCAAGCCTGGTGTCAAAAGTTTTAGTCTTGGACACCATTGCACCCGCACAGCGCCAGCCAGCGGTCACGGTCAGTAATCCATACAATCAGATGAAAAGGGTAAGGCGATGGTAGAAAATCAAAAGCAAATTATTCAGCATCAGGAGGTAACTTACGCTAACAAGCTCATTCAGCCCTCAGTTGAGTATTTGGTCAGTCTCCATGGAAATGGTTTCGTTAACGGCCTCTTGACTGCATTTGTGTTTGGAGAGCTTGTATATCCTCTCCCTGGCTGAGCTGACCATGATGTTGGACAGGGAGCCTTCGGGTTGAGTGCATTGCATTTGGCTGGTAGGGACCTGAGGAGTAGGGTGTTGGTCGATGGGTGTTGGAGGAGTGGAATGCTGGTCGACCGGAGGAGTTGAGTTTGGCTGCTCGAGGGGCGATGGAGGTGGCGTGTTCTCCTTTGAAGGGACAGTGGCTGGAGGGTCCTCAGTTTGGGCCCTCTTTGAGGCAGTTTTGCTGCTCTCCCCCCGAGTCCTCTTGCTGTCTTTCTTCTTGCCTGAAGATGCAGCGACAGCCTTGTAATGCTCAAACACGTCTTCAGATGACATATCTGCACAAAAGAAACAACACAAGCAGTGAGACAAGATATATAGACGGAGCTAAAAATGAAAGTAAAGAGATTATAAGTAAAGTACCCGTGCTACAACTACTGGTCGCTACATTACTTACTAAACTACTTAACGCCTGGAAGAAATCTGAACTTAAGTTTGGAGTATACATAAAGTTGCCGTCCCCGTCAAATAAGTGACAGGGAATCGGCAAAATATCTAAGAGCGAAAGATCAGTATCGTTCTCATCTGAAGATTCGTCGATGGGAGCGGGGGGTTTAGTGGCCTTCTTTTTTCCCTTTCCCTGAGGGGCGGGGGGAGCAACAGCTCGTGGAATGTTGGAGGGTTCCCTGATTGTCACTCCGGTTGTCCTCCTTTGAGGTTGTGACACATCCGGGTGCTGCTCGGGAATCTCCTCGCCAGTAACGCTTCCCGCCGTTGACTCCCTCATATCCTGGTGAGGAGCCAAAAGCCCGACCAGCCTAAGGTTAGCCTTTGTGACTAGATGCTTGGCGCTCTTCTCCACGTTAGTCATACTGGCCAAGAGGGCTGATCTTAACTCCATGTCTGGAGTGGGGTCTGGTCGCAACCATGGGCCTGAAAGGCACTAAAAATCTAAGAAAGTGCAGAGAAAAAATTGAAGAAAGATTAACGACTAGTGGTACAAAAATGTTACCTCCTTGAGTGAAGGCCAGGTTGTTCACGACTATGTCAGTCGTAAGGAAATACTCCTGATGGTACTTCCCCACGTTCGATATATGAGTGGTGTCAGACAGGAAAGTGCGCCCTGTTTCCTGATGACAAAAGTGGAAAAACCCCGTGCTTTCTTGGTTGGGGTTAGACTTGAGGTCAAACAGATAATTGACCTCATGTGGTGTTGGCACAGGCCATTTTTTGTGACTATAAAGGATACAGAGTGCAGCAAGCATTCTATATCTATTGGGAGTTATTTGGAAAGGGGCGACCCCGAAGTAGTTGGCCACCCCTTGGGAAAAAGGATGAAGAGGCAAGGTAGCCCCTGCCTCAATGTGGTACCTCGACCAGGCGCTGAAAGCGCCTTTGGGCAAGTTCGCATGTTGGTCTTGAGTGGGTCGGACTAGTGTCACCCTAGGGAGTCCATATTTTCTGATATAGTTGGCGATCATCCTGGTCGTTACCTGGTTGACAGGTGCAACATACCATTCAACATCTGGTTGAATGGCATTTCAGGGTTGAGCATGAGTTTGGATGTTTGGGTCAGGAATATTTTCTTCTTGACCACTGGTCGAGGGAATTTTAGCCCGAGGAGCAGGCTGATTTGAAGGATTGGGAGTTTTCTTTTTCTGGGCTTTAGTTTTTGCTCGACCCATATTTTGGACGAGGGTCGATGGAGTGTTTGAAGTGGCGCAAGAAAAGGGAATTTCAGGTATTAGCAACGACGGTTGCTCCTCGTCCTCAAGCAGTTGAGCTAGCAAGTCATCATTGATGGGTCTTTCACCTCCCCACGGATCTTGCATGAAAAGTTGCGAACAGAGAAAGGGGGAGGTAAGACGCAAAGCTTAAAAGCTTGTGTTGAGAGTTGGAATAACGTTGCTCGCATATAAAAATTAAGTTTTTATACGGCCAGCAACATTCTAACAAAAACACTAAGTAATATATGAGCAGTTTGAAAAGCGGAAGTAAAAAGTTTTTCAAGAAAAAGCTTTTTCGACTCCGAAGGGGCGGGAAAAACCCAATTTTTCAACTAGCTTAAAAATCGAATTATTCGATTTTACGCCCTAAATCTACAATCTTGACTACCAAATTGGCTCCTAACTCCTACGGAACGTTATTTCGCTATCCTATCAAGCATCGGTCAATATGCCCATTACCCCAAAACAGTTTCGACCAAGAACAGTCAAGAACAGTCAAGAACACAGATTTGAATACATAAAAAACAGTTTTGCATGGCATCTCAAACATCCAAGGGGTTCGTAAAACTTACTTGGATGAAAAGAGGGATCTGAAACGAAAGCTTCAAGTGTCCGAGCGGAGGATCCTTAGAACAGCGATGGAAGCTCCTTGAATTTTTTGGGCTTTGAAAGTCGAGGTTCTTAGGAGTTCTTGACGGGAAAATGGCGAATGAAAAGTAAAAAAAATGGATTTGGGGTATTATATATAGTGACTGCGACACGTTAAAAGAGGTAATCATGAATTACTTTTTCTAAGCACGGGGAAGTGAAATGGTCGTCGGACACATTTTTGGGAAACCGAAAAGACTTGATTAGACATGATTGGTCGCATTTTTTGAGAAAGCATAGGCGGTTCTGACAGATTTCGTGGGGTATTCGAAGAGTCGATTTCCTAAGTTTATTTATTGTTGGTTGCAATAAATAAACTTGGGGGGCAAATGTTTATCCAAAAAACGGTGCTGATGACGTGGCGAGGATTTCTCCCACGTGGTTGACACGTGGCAAAAGTACTGCTCGACTATCGACCAGAAGCACACCGCATCGTCAGGGTTAATTTTTTATACGACCAGGCTGGTCGTATAACCTGATTTATTTCCTTCTTAAGTTGTAATCTTATAATAATTGCATTGAATATTTCTTCATTATTATCTTGATACACGATTATTAAGGAAAGATGTGGCATGTGTAACCCTCCTTGAGCCTATAAATATGCATGAAATAGCTCAAGGAAGAGACTTTTGACTTTTGATTCCTGAGTCATTTTGCTAAATATTGAGAGAAAATAGAGCTATAGTGAATTGTACATCGTATTATTGTAATACATTCAAGGTTTGTGAAACTCAAGAACCCTAGTTCTTTGATCACGACTTTGAGATTCAATAATAATAATATCACTAAGTGGACATAGGTCATTACCATTCTTTGGGGCTGAACCACTATAATTCCTTGGTGTTTTCTTCCTTTCCGTTAGATAATTTTTCTCATTCTTGTTTTATACTTTGTCGTACATTTGACTCCGTGTCGTTGGCCAAATCGAGGGTCAACAGTAATGTTTTAGCAACTTTAGGTATTTTTACCGCAAAGAAAAAAGATTAGGTATTTATCTTTAACATATATTGAACATTGAGTATTTTTGCCGTAAAAATAAAAAATAAAGTATTTAACAGTAACAAGTGTAAAACATTGAGTATTTATGCTGCAAATATCCCTATCCAAATCACACTAAATTACATGTAATTAGTTCATGACAAAAACGAGAGAGACACGATGCAAAATTGTGTTGGAGCCGGGGGCTATTTTTTTTTAAAAATAAATAATTTTTTATTTAAAATTTTGGTTTCTTTATAATCAAAATATTAATATACATATAAATTGTCCCAATGTAGCTATATGCCTGTTTGTTTTAATAAAAAGTTTATGCAATTTTATATCTTTTATTTTATTTAAATACTATTATAAAATTATTAAAATTACATAAATATAAAGCATAAAGAAAATAAATAGACATAATAACAGAAAGATGTAAAGAGAGAGTAAAACTCTTGCATGTGTTGTTTTAAATAGGGAAGGACCCCTATTTATACAGATAAATAAGCCATAAGGAAATCGGGTAACTACTCTGAATTCAATCAAGAATTAATGCTGATATTTTACTTTGGGTAACCTAACAATTCTTCATTATTATGGACATCCATTTATATATAATATTTATAACACTCCCCCATGGATGTCCATGAAAACTGCATCATTCAAAACCTTGCTAGAAAAACTCAGTAGGACAAAAACTCGGCCAAGGGGAAAAGAATGCAGTGTATATTTACTCCCCCTCATTTCGACGCTCTTGAAGACCCTTTAATCGACGCATTATGATCTTATGTACCATCTTCTCGAATGTTGATCTCGGTAAATACTTTGTAATTAAGTCTGCAAGATTGTCGCTTAATCGAATTTGATGAACATCAATATCGCCACTCTTTTGAAGGTCATGTGTGAAAAAGAATTTCGGTGAAGTGTGTTTGGCTCTATCTCCATTAATGTACTCTCCTTTTAGTTGAGCGATACATGCATCATTATCTTCGTAGAGAACTGTTGGTACTTCTTTATTGGGTGATAATCAACATGTTTCTCAAATATGTTGTTTCATTGATCTCATTCACACATTTTCCCCTTGTCTCATGAATTGCAAGTATCTCAACATGATTTAAAGTTGTCTTGTTAAAAACCTTGTCAGGAAAACCTAGTGGGACAAAACCTAAACTAAGGGAAAAAGAGTGCAACATGTATATATCTCCCCCTCATGCATATATCCATGGTAACTTTAGTGATCAAATATCTCATATGATTTTCATTATAATTATAAATCACCATAAATTATCTATGATCACATATTTACTATAACTCTTCTAGAGCATATGTGTAGAATGTGATATGAATATTTATCCAACAAATTAAATCAATCATGTATATAACCATGTTCATTATCATACCATATCAACAATGTTATAATATGCATCATATTTGAGGATATTCATTATCAATGACTATGTTCAATCCAAAATTTGAAATTCAAATATGATCACATGAATGAATATCTTCGATAATACCAATTTCATTTGCAATAAAGGCGGTACTTCAGGACCATATATTCATTGCATTCTCGTTACATGTTCTTTAATTTTTATATCAAGTGATCGTATACACTATGATTCTTTATGCATACGAAGATCTTTGAGACTTCTCTCCTCATAATTTAATCTATAAACAAAGAATATATTTAATAATTCCTAATCTACAAGATGAAAAAAGAAATTCTTCTTCAATAGTTTATAAAATAATCAGGAGCCTTTTACAACGTATTATTTACGAATTCACATTGCATAGAGTAATTTCAAATAATTATTCACTTACATGTCTTTAATCTAAACAAAGATCTTTATTGTATAATGTGCGCGATTTTGAATTTATATCTCATTAGACATGTAAAATTATTCTGGAATTTTTCCGGTAAGGCATATTTTAAATTCTCATATTACTAGGAGCTTCAAATAAATAATTTGCGTTGTAACGTTTATATGACACATGTCAATTCTCATAAAACATATATACTCCTATAATCAAATCTTGATTATATTTTCTCATAACAATATGTATATGCCTTTATTTAATCATTCTTTTGTCTATGTAAATTTTGTACAATAATTCATTTGTGTACAAATATACAAAATTTTCATTAGAATTACCTTTTCTTGTACAAATATTTATTTTTACTGTTACAGGTTTTACTTCACTTTATGTGAGTAAATTTATACTGCCTGGATTGCGTCGTATAATTTTGGCCAAAATTATATATACATCGATAATTCTCGACCCGTTTAATATTATGATCCTTGCTATCTCATAATAGTTTATTGCATATGCAAACATTTTGTATTGTCGACAATAATTCATAATATGATAATTTCCTCCCATATTGACATAACTTAAAGAGATCTCATTATTTTCAACATACTTGTCGAACATGTATGTTATATATAGGTACCTACATAATCACTTCAAGGGCTTTAATTACTATCAACTTTGTTATGTCTATAACTTCTTTAAGGAGTCTCTTCAGGAGCACCATTTTTATTTAATGTTCAAATTATCAATGCTTTATAACATTAAGGTATCTTCATGAGTGTCTCTTACTTACAACAATTTCAGGATGAACCAAATGAACGTTTGTTTTCATAATTTCTACTTTGTTCACTTACGCTTCAAGCGTTATTAGACTCATTCTGACTCAATTTAAATAATATTGATTTGCAGTTGGCATACATATATATATGATTTTATCATTTTGAACTTCTAGTTCTTACTTTGTGGAAGGATCATTTTTCAAAATATTCATCGATCCAACTGCATTTCTCTCCCCTGATCGAGTGAATATTTAATAAATTAAAACAACCTGTAGGGATTTTAATATATGACAATAAATTAATATTTGTTCAAACTCATATATATTATTGGGTGATTGAACTTCAGGTTCAATAAATCACAATTACGAATATATTTCATTTTCAAGAATGAGTCATATATATATATAGTTGAAAATATACAAACTTATAATTCTTGTAAGTTCATAATCATACGACCTTATCACATCGATAAGAAATTATGAAATAAAAATCCAACATTGATTCAAGAATGCAAAGTGAATATAATTAAATACTCATTATCAAAATAATATAATTTTTTTCTCATACATCTTGGAAAAAGAATAACTATATAGCAAAATAATTTTCAGAAGAAATATAATTTCAACTTATAAATAATTATGAAAATTTTGAGAAATAAATGGACTAACATTCTAATGAGTGACACTTTTATAAATGATATATATGAATTAAAAAAATTTAACAGTAAAACTGGACAAAACATTTGAAAACTAGTTGAAATATATATTTTTCTTTTAAAAATGCAAGATATTCAAATTTATTTTCACTTCCTATATGCAAAATATATATACATATTTTCTTGAGCACCATATAATAATTAATAATAAAAAGAATCTTCTAGTTCTTCATCTAAATTTAGGGAAATTTATACATTTCATTGCATATGATTGATCATTCAATTAATGAACTTCAGGTTCAGTATACTTTGTATTTTACTAGAATTTTCAACATATACATAACCGCTATAAAAGTTTAATTTTTGTTTATATACTAGATAATGAAATAATTTTAATTTCCTTCAAAATATATAATAGCATTGATTCTTCAAGAATCATATTTCTCCATTTAATTTTTCTAATATATTATGTTCAACAACATTATATTTAACAATTTTATCTATCCAATGGTGTGCTTGCTTAAAAGTACAATTATTTTTCAAATATAAACTTATCACTCATTTAAGTTAATACACAATGATAATAATCATGTTTGTTGTAGCCAAATAGGTATAATCATAATATGAATATATCACTTATTTTTCTTTCTCATTTCTTTCCAACAAATGGTCAAATTTATTAATGAAATAAATCATTCCTTATTCTCATGACTTGATATATTATATAATTAAATGTACAACTGGTACATATTATAAGTCATTTTTTTGCCACATTCACAATTATATAGAAATTGTATTATTGGTACATAAAATATGTTTAATTTTAGTTAGCAATATATTGTGTTAATGTTTCATCAAGAACCTTTTCAAATAATCTTCGTGACTTTATAACACTTTGAGGAATGTAATTATAAATTACATTTTGATCAATGACAAAGTTCACTATGTAAATCCTAAAATTGGCATATTTGATAGAAATATCTTTTTAATTAAAAGATCAATTTCTATTTCCCTTTATTGTAAATTTCAAAAATTCACTTCCCTTTTTTGAGACTTTCAGATTATATTAGCTTCCTTATTTAGCTTTATATTGTCTCAATTTGATTATAAATGGAAGTTATATCTTGCAAATATTCAGTACTTACCCAAAGTCATTTATGGAATATTTGATTGTATATTTTCGTGCAGCTCAAGAATTGAAATTCACGAAACTGAATATTTAATGTCATTAATTGTTCTTTCTATTTTGAGCTGTTTTTGATCCAACACATGTCTGAGCTGTCCCCACCAAAATCGTATCTGTCAGATCAGCATCTTCTAAAAAAGGCAACTCTTCATCAATCAAGAATATCTTCAATTATTCTTGCCTTTATTAGAAGAATTATTTCTCAGCCTTTATGAGCACGAAAAGGGACTCTATAAATAGGGCTCTAAAGGCAGTGAGAAAAGGGAACTCTTAGATGCATAATTTGTGAGCATAATTGTAATATTTGTGAGAGTTCCTCTTGGTATTCAAGATCATAAGCATTCACGTGATCTTGTAGAAATATGTGTGTTTAGTTTTTAGTGGTGAGTTTATACCATGTTCATGAGTGAATACACATTGTAATTTGAACACAACATTTATAGTCTTCGGGAGAAGATTTTTACAAGCCTTGCGTCGGGAGGATGCAAGCACTCACTGACCATTGAAGGGAGTTCAAGTGGTTGAGCGTTTCAATCAAGATCAGATTAGTGAAGAGAAGTACAACAAAGTTGCGGCAAATCTCAAGAGGGAGTCTTGTTTTGTTTAAGTCAATATTTTGTACTTGTGATTCTTTATTAATTGGTTTTATTCTCTGGGTGTGGCCCCAAGGAGTAGGTTATCCGAAAGGGTTTCTGAACCTTGTAAAAATTCGTTGTGTTCTTTATTGTTTTGCACTGTCTTTTTATTGTGTTCAGTTTCTGTCGTGACAAGTTAGGATTCTATCAAAACAGAACTGGAATCTGTGTAAACTGTTAATTACCATTCCACACTTTAATTAATTCAAATGGTTTAATTAATTTGGTAATTACTAAAAATGGAATTTCAATTGGTATCAGAGAGGGTCACAAAACTCTTAGTGAGATTTTGGGGTTTTCCGTTTGTTTTGTTTCTTGTGAAATGTCTATCTTTGTAGAAGGAGGATCTATCACTCGCCCTCCATTACTGAATGATACAAACTATCTGTTATCCGAAAAAGTGACATTGATGACGTGGCGAGTGATCCCTGGACACGTGGCTGACACCTGGAGGAACTCTGCTAGTGTATCGACCAGAAGACATTTTAGAAGCAGTAAGTAGCCCAGTCATACCTGCGACCAATCTGGTCGATAGTTCCGCATGCAATGTAATATTACTGTAAAGATCTTTGTAGATCCCGAATTTAACTCACAAAATCTCCTGAATATCCGCTTATTCAGGAGAGAAAATCGGCAACTAAATCATGTAATCCTCCTTGAGCCTATAAATAGAAAAAGATAGCTCAAGGGAGGGGACTTTTAGCTTTAGAATTATTTGAGACTAGAATAATTCTCCTTGGAATATTGTATTGTTTTTCAGAGGATAGTGAAACTCATTGAACCCTTCTTCTTTGATCACTCCTTTGATTCTTATATCAATAACAGTCGAAGTGGACGTAGGTCATTACCAGATCCTGGGGCCGAACCACTATAAAATATCGTGTCTTATTATTTTTTGTCATTACGTTCTTCTCAACGCATTAATTCACATCAAGCATATTTTGACTCCATGTCAATTGGCCAAATTCTGGGTCAACATTCTGGTGCTTTCATTGAGAGCTTGATTTATCATTGTTGAGAAAACCAATGGTGAAAACTGGAAGGAAAGTTGGACAGGCGGCCGCTGCTGCGCCATCAAACCCACCTCCTCCTCCCCCTGCAAGCGTGGCAAAAGATGAGCCACATCTGGACTTCAAGGAGGAAGAGATGGACGATGCAACGCTGAAAAGTACCCTGGGGGCGTTGCAGGAAGAGCTGGCTAACCTGAGAGCCAGTCAAGAGACTGCTGCCGAAGTTGTGGCGCGGCAGCAGCAGGAGATTGAACGGCAGCGCGCGGAGTTGAGCGAAAGGCAGGCGGAGATGGACCGCCGCTAGAGCGAAGCCATGGTAGCCCTCGAGGCAGCCTTGCAACTGGCTAGGAATTAGGCCGCACCTGTTTCACAGCCTGACCAACCTGTTGATGGGCCACCCCAGAGGGGTCCAAATCCTAGCCCACCAATCCAGCCCTCGAGTCCACAAAGGCCCGAGCAGCCTCAGGTGCCCCATGACGATGTCCCGATGGACCCTGTGGCACAGCTTCCATCCCAGGCTGGTCACGGAAATCCCCCGCAACAGAGGCAGAATAGGGCCGAGCATCAGCCTCGTAGTCCTAGACGCCGTAGGGGCGATGAGCCAAACCTACCGAACAGGGGTCAGTATCCTCCTGGCAAAAGGAGGAACTCAGAGTCAGGCTCTGCGGTCCGTGGTCCCCCACAGCATGATAATGCACGGGGACACAACGACCAGCGCATGCCGCCCTCTAACACTCGGGACTAGGGGTGGCAATTCGTGTTATCGTGTCATAATCGTGTCGACACGATTATGACACGACACAATTAGAGTAAACCCGTACACGACACGATTATTATTCGTGTCAGAAATCCAAACCCGTACACTACACGATTATCTTAGCGGGTCACACGTGTCGACACGATAACACGTTTAATAAATTTGTCATTTGACACAAATCTAAAACTGACACGATTAATACACAATTAAACGTGTAATGACACGACATGAAATTGACACGACACGAAATTGACACGATTAACATAATATAAATAAATTAAAATGTTTATATAATCTTAAACGTGTCTTAAGCGTGTCATTTTCGGGTTAAGCGGGTTGACCCGAAAATGACACGTTTAATAAACGTGTTAAACGTGTCGACACGATTATGACACGAAAATTAAATGTGTCACCCAAACCCATATATTTCGTGTCGTTTTCGAGTCGTGTCATCGTGTCGTATCGAAAATTGCCAGCCCTACTCGGGACGCTTCAGCCAGGAATGGAAATCGAGGGAACAGTCAGTTCCACCATAGCCAATCAAGGTTCAGAGACGACCATGGATATAACGAGGCCGACTCAGGCAAGGGAAACGCTGGCCGAAGAAATGAAGAAAGAGGTAAAGGTGGGAGCCAGGTACCTCAAGATGACCAACCCAACAGACGGGATGCTGGGGGCAGCCCCAGCAAAATAATGTCTTCAACCGGCTCGGGGGTAGCGAACAGCGGAGAAGAGACAAGGATTTGCGAGACGTACTCAACGATCGACGCGAGCGGCATGGCGAGAACGTCCCCCCAGCAACAGAGGCCACAGCGATACCTGCCGCTGTACAGGCCTAGATAGATGCCCTCAACCAGGCAGTGCAACAGCTGGTCGGGGGAAGGAAATCTTATATCGACCACGATAGGAGGAAAGGCACTCCTTTCGTACAGAGGATAGCTAATACAGAAACTCCAAGCAAGTTCAAAATTCCTACGCTTCCAAACTTTGACGGGTACGGAGACCCGGTATCTCATGTCAATAAATTTGAGATACAGATGGATATTCAGAAAGTGTCCGAAGACACTCGGTGCAGGATCTTCCCTGCAAC
Organism: Humulus lupulus; assembly: GCF_963169125.1. Lineage (NCBI taxonomy): Eukaryota > Viridiplantae > Streptophyta > Magnoliopsida > Rosales > Cannabaceae > Humulus > Humulus lupulus. The sequence continues at coordinate 52,876,263 of NC_084798.1, read as the reverse complement.
ACTTTCTGAAGCTGCGCAGGAATGGTTTTTTAAGTTCCCACCCGCAAGCATAGTTTCCTGGGAAATGTTCGTAAGGGAGTTTTACGGACAGTTCTATGCAGGTCGTGTGCATCTGACCGAAGCAAACCAGCTGGTTAAAATTCGCCAGCAGGATGGAGAATCAGTGAAGGACTACATCCAGCGCTTTATGCGAGCAGCAGCTGGAGCAAAAACGGTGGGGGACGAAGGCAAAATGATGGCCATAACCGCAGGGGTTAAGCGTCGTTCTCCCCTCTGGAAAAGTCTCCGAAAGGAAGGAGTGAGAACTACCCAGGAATTCCTGGACCGAGCTGATCGTTACATCAAGCTCGAAGATGCCATTGCCGACGATGGGAAGCCTTCTGGCAAGGATAAGAAAGCAGCCGAGCCTGCCAAAGCCGCCAATGGGTCCAAACCTAATGGCAAATGCAATGGGAATGGCAACGGCAATGGCAAGAATGGTGGAAAACGGCCGTATAACGAGCCTTCCACCTCCGAAAATAAACGAGCGAAGGGTAACCGTTATGAACCTCGGTTCACTAACTACACTGCCCTCATTGAGTCTCGGGGAGAGGTTTATCAGGCCACAAGCTCTAGTGTGCCTTATAAAAAACCTGGCCCCATTCGAAAGGATATTTCGAAGAGGGACACTACCAAGTTCTGTCGTTACCATAACGACTACGGACATGACACCAACGAATGCAACCAGTTGAAAGACGAAATCGAGTTCCTTATTAGACAAGGACACTTGAGAAGATACGTACGGGCCTCGAGAAATTCCCAACGAGAAGCTCCGGGTAGCAATGAGCAGGCGCCCACGCGCCAACGCTCGCCACCTTTACAGCCTGCCCCCATGACTGGCACCTTATTGACCATTTGTGGAGGCCCGCACCTCGCGGGAAATAGTGGAAAGGCCAGGGAACGATATGCTCGGACTCTGCGCCCCGACCAGGACATCGAGATGATGACTGTGGAAGACCGCACACCAAAAAAGGCTTGGTCAGAGGAAGGTGAAATAACCTTCTCTGACAGCGATGCCCAACATGTCCGTCTTCCACATTTTGATCCGCTGGTCGTGGACATCCAGATGGCCAACATGATGGTAAAGAGAGTGCTGGTCGATACAGGAAGTTCAGTGAATATCCTGTATAAGTCTACATTGGAACGCATGAAATTGTCCGTTAAGGACTTGGAGCCCTGCAACCAAATGATATACGGCTTCTCTAGAGAAGGACTCGCCCCCGCCGGATTGATCAAACTACCAGTGACGACAGGTATGACGCCTGCTACAAGGACATTACTCGCCACTTTTTTAGTGGTCGATTGTCCTTCGGCGTACAATGCCGTCATTAGAAGGCCTATACTAGTTGATCTACGGGCCGTCATCTCTATGTGGCACTTGGCCATGAAGTTCCCAACAGACGCAGGGGTAGGATGCGTGTTGGGAAACCAGAGAGAAGCCAGAGAGTGCTACAACACCTCAATCACAAAGGCGAAGAATGGAACGCCGAAGAGCACTACCTCAGATAGGTTGCAGATGGCAGTTGATACACAAGCCCAATCCGGTGATGAAGTCACCAAATAGGGTGTTGCCCAAAGTGAGGATAAAGATCTAGATCCTCGCTTTGGAGATTTTGAAGAGAACGTTGGACCCGTCGAGGACCTGGAGGAGGTCCAACTCGACGAAAAAGACCCGACCCGAGTCGTAAAGGTTGGGAAAAACTTAGAACCTACCACGAAGCACGCACTGGTGGAATTTTTGCGGGAGAACCAGGAAGTTTTTGCCTGGTCACATAAAGACATGGCTGGGATAGATCCTACAATTATCAGCCATGTCCTGAACATAGACAAAACCTTTCCACTCGTACAACAAAAGAGAAGGCTGCTCGATAAGGATAGATCGAGAGCCTTAAAAGAAGAAGTTGAAAGACTAAAGGAGAATGGGTTCATCAGGGTGGCATTTTATCCATCGTGGGTCTCCAATCCAGTGCTGGTTCCCAAGCCTAACGGCAAATGGCAGACCTGCATGGATTTTACAGACCTCAATAAAGCCTGCCCAAAAGACTGCTTCCCACTCCCAAGAATCGACCAGCTGGTCGATGCAACTGCAGGGCACGAGATCCTCTCATTCATGGATGCATATTCGAGCTACAACCAGATTAGCATGCATCCCCCCGACGAGGATCACACCAGCTTTCGGACCGATACGGGCTTATACTGTTACAAAGTAATGCCCTTCGGACTGAAAAACGCAGGTGCGACTTACCAACGGCTAGTCAACCACATGTTTAAGGAGCTGATCGGAGTAAACATGGAGGTATACGTGGACGACATGCTGGTAAAGTCTAAGAAGGCAGGAGGACATGTGAGGGATTTACAAGAGTGCTTTGATGTATTGAACAAATACCAGATGAAGTTAAATCCCCTCAAATGTTCCTTTGGAGTTGGATCAGGGAAGTTTTTGGGGTTTATTGTAAATTCAAGAGGAATCGAGGCCAACCCCGAAAAGATAAAAGCCCTGATCGACATGAAGTCTCCGGAAAGGATCAAAGATGTACAAAGTTTAACCGGGAGAATCGCAGCCCTAAGTAGATTTATTTCGAAATCAACAGACAAGTGCGTCCCTTTTTTCAATCTACTTAGGGGAAATAAGAAGTTTGAATGGACAGGAGACTGCGAGCAAGCATTCCAGGCCTTGAAAGACCATATGGCACAATCTCCCATCTTATCAAAGCCAATCGAAGGAGAAACTTTGTTTATTTACCTGGCGATTACTGAAGTTGCTGCTAGCGCGGTACTAGTGCGAGAGGAAGAAGGCGTACAAAAAGCATTCTACTATGTCAGCAAGAGACTGATCGGGGCAGAGTTGAGATATCCACCAATCGAGAGGTTAGCTTATTGCTTAATCCTGGCCTCTAGGAAGCTACGCCCTTACTTCCAAGCCCATCCAATCAAAGTTTTAACTGACCAGCCCCTGCGACAAGTCTTGCAAAAACCAGAGGCGGCTGGGCGATTATTAAAATGGGCAGTCGAACTAGGGCAATTCGATATCACCTATTCACCGTGAGCAGCAGTAAAGGGACAAGTCTTGGCCGATCTTATTGCAGAGTTCACCGAACTCCCAGACAGCGAGCAGTGCGAACAGCCTAGCACGCCTGAGCCTCAAGAGAAAGCTCCTTCGTGGAAGTTATTCACGGATGGGTCATCTAACGAATCCCACGCAGGAGCGGGAGTGATATTGATAATGCCGGAAGGGCATCGATTTCACTGCGCCAATAGATTCGACTTCACCGTGTCAAATAATGAAGCCGAATACGAAGCACTCCTCACTGGATTGAGAATGGTGAAGGATATGAGCATAAAGACGCTTGATATCTACAGTGATTCACAGCTGGTGGTGAATCAAGTTCTAGGAGAATATCAAGCGCGAGGCTTAAAAATGGTGGCCTACTTGAATAAAACAAAAGACCTGCTAGCCCAGTTCACGAAATACACCCTCCAGCAAATTCCGCGAGATCAGTAACCCACCTTCGAATTTGGCGATTGGTGGACCTATTGATGAGCACACGCAGCGCATGCATGCTCGATTGGATTACCTTATTCAGCAAAATCAATACTTAATCCAATCGCATCATGCGCAAAATCAGGACTATAATGACTTCATGATGCAACAAAATGAGTATGGGCGGGTTCACATTGAGGAGTTGAATACTTTAGTCACGAGGTGGACCATGAGCTCTGCTGATGAGAATTACTTCACTCCTCCGCCACAGTACACTCCATACCAGTGGCCACCTCCACCACCTCCTCCGCCATACTGATGTGGCGTCAGGTAAGTTCTCTTCCCTTGTTCTTTTCTTTATCACATTGGGGACAATGTGCATATTAAGTTTGGGGGGGAGCTTACTTTGTTTTATTTTTGTTTTATGTGTTGTTTAGTTTAGTTTTTAGTCTGTTATGTTATTTTCTGTGTTGTTTAGTGTAATTGTTAAACCATCATTCTTGTCTGTTGTTGCTTTGTCTTTGCTTGTGAAAAGGAAATTGAATTCAACTGTGTGCTTGGTTCAATTGTTTTAGAGTTTAGTTTAAAAGGTTTGTGGGAAATTTTTAATATGTTTTGAAAAGGCAACATTTTGGATTTTATCATATGTGTTTGACTAGGGTTGGTGGAATGACAATTTGAATTTGATAGAACTTGCATTAGTTGGCCTTTGAGGCGAAATCCTTGATGACATGTGTTTAGAAAAGTGATTTAGGCAATTTTATTGGATCGATTGTGCCTTTCAAGCCAACCTTGATTTAATTATCCTTAGTTACCCTTTTTGAACCTTAAACTTGGTTTTTGTTCTTGATTATACTATTTGAGCTTAAATTTCCTAACTTCATTATTTTTCTTTTCCTTTTCATTTGTTATCATAAGCATATAATTTGTGGGAAAGAAGAATGAAAAATAGTGATTGTACAAAAAGAAGAGAGAGAGAAGTCTTTGAGAAAATAAAAAAAAAATCACTTTGTCACACTCCTTGATTATATTTATATAGAAAATATTAAGTTTGGGGGAGTGTGATTAAAAAAAAAAAAGTGATAAGTCTAATAATAAAAAAAAAAAAAAAATGATGAAAAGTGTTGTAATCTCTCTCTAATTGTATAAAAGGGTGATTTTTGGTGTGGTGAAGAGAAATTTGGCTGGTTTCAAGGTTTTTATGCTTATGGTAACGATTGAGCCTAAATGACAATTTCATCTACCCTTGCCTAAGCCTAACGCTATAACCTGTGAAAGTCCTTTTGATTTCAAAACACGTGTTGTTGACATTAGTGGAGAAGGTCAAGTAATGCAAGCATATTGAAGAGTTGGTTTGTGGAATTGTCTGGAATGAGTTGAGTATATATGATAGAGTCCAAGTGTTGTAGTCATTTTTGTGATATATTATTGATTTCCCTAATTGAACTTTACAAATTGGACTTTAAGGCAATTGAGCTGAAATTCTGGTTATAAATATTGCAATTGAGATTTCATGAGTTTTGGCAAAGCAGTGTAGATGGTAATGATGGTTTAGCTTGTTCGTTTTGTGTTTGTTTCTTTTTGTTAGTTTAACTTGGTCTTTACTCGAGGGCGAGTGAAGGTTAAGTTTGGGGGAGTTTGTTGAGTCTAGTTTTTGTCATGTTTAGGTGATGTTTTTAGTAGTCTTTTATTGTGTTTTTCTTTCATTTAGTGCGGGTTTATGCTTTGTTTGTCTGTCTTTGTGAATATCAGGAGAATTGGGCACATAGAAGAAAATGTCAAAGAAAGGGCAGAAATAACCAAGTTTTTCATCATATTTCGAGAAAGAATGGTTCCCAACATAATTTGGAAGTGTTGGTGAATTTTTGGGATGAAAACTTGAAGAATTGAGAAATCCCTTAAGAGCCACGGCATGAGCAAAGTGGAGCCGCGGCTAGGTGGGAAACAGAACCAAAGTTTTTAAGGAAATCCTCGGGCCGCGGGATGGCTAGAGAGAGCCGCGGCATAGATGGGCATTTTGCCCAGAATTCGTCGACGCGGGTCGCAGCATGGCTACATAGGGCCGCGGCATGGAAAGAGCTTTTTGCCCAGGGAATTGGACACGGGCCGCGGCATAGTGTATGTAGAGCCGCGGCCCGCCTCTTTAAAATTTGAGCCCTAGGTTTTAATATGGCGAAAAGAGAAGAGAGAAGAGGATGTACGGACGAGGGAGAGAAGTACTGGTTTTGAAGGCTCAAGCTTAGAGTATTTTGACATGTTTTTCTTCTTTTCCTGATGTTATCTTTAATTTTTGTTGTGATTAGCACTATGGCTATGAACTAATTTTCTGTTTAGGATGTTTAATTGAATCACTTGAATCCCTGTTATGAACTAATGCAATTTTAATATTCTTCTTCTTGAATCTTCTTCAATTCCATATAACCTGTTCTTATAGATTGATTATTGATTGGCCATCTTTAGTCATTTACATATGTTGTTAAGTCAAAATCTGAGAAGTGAGATTTAATTCTGCTGTGGTTATATTGGACATAATTCTAATTTAGAACGAAAGTATCTGAATTAATTGTGTAACTGTTATTAAGTTGTTGAGATTAATGCTACCTGTGTGGTTCAATTTACCATAGAAATATAGGAAATTGTCACCTAGGTTGAGTTTATAATTCATAGTATGATTATAGGCTGCTGTATCAACTTGTTAATTGAATTAGGTAAAAAGAAGAAGAATTCACACTTTGCATTAGGGAATAATAGGGAGGATAGTTGATGAGATTGAATATCCTAATTGTTTCTCAGTGATTAAATTAAAAGTTTTTCTGTTAGTTGTTATTCCATTCAATTTTCAATTATTGTTTCTGCAATTTATAGTTTCTTTTGTTGTATTTACAAAAATCAAGAATTTCAATTCATCAAATAGAACAAGAAATTAATTGACTGGTAATTGATAAATCAGTCCTTGAGGACGATACTTGGTTTTACCATTTTATTACGAATTTGCGACTGTGTGCACTTGCATAGCAAAAATATCGCAACAATATTCAATGCCACTACTCAGATGCGTTACACAGGAAAAAGCTAAGGAACTCATGAAAGAGGTGCATGAAGGCTTCTGCGGGGATCACGCTGAGGGCAGAGTTTGGCAAAGAAGATTCTAAGGCAAGGCTACTTCTGGCCAACTATGAACGAGGATTCGGTGGAGTTTGTACGAAGAAGCGATAAATGTCAAAGGTTCTCCAAGATTCCACGAGTAGCTCCAAACGAATTAAAACAGATGCAAAGCCCGTGGCCTTTTGCAGTATGGGGGATAGATTTGATTGGATCCCTTCCTACAGGAAAAGGCGGAGTAAAGTATGCAGTCGTGGCGGTTGATTACTTCACCAAATGGGCCGAAGCTGAACCACTCGCTACCATCACGACCAAGAACGTTCTTGACTTTGTTATCAAGAACATCGTCTGTTGATATGGTTTGCCTAGAAAGATAGTTTCAGACAACAGAACCCAATTTGACAGCGACTTATTCACCGATTTCTGTGAAAGACATGGAGTTATTAAAAGCTTTTCTTCAGTTGCACACCCCCAAGCAAATGGGCAGGTCGAAGCCGTGAATAAAACTCTTAAAGATACCCTGAAGAAGAGGCTTAAAGAAGCTAAAGGAGCATGGCCAGAATAGCTGCTTGAAGTCCTCTGGTCGTATAGAACGTCTCATCGAACAACGACAGGACATACCCCATTTTCTTTAGCCTACGGATATGAGGCGATGTTGCCTGTCGAATTAGATCCCCCCTCACATCGACGCCTAACATACGACCAAGACCTGAACATCCAACTGATGATGGAATCCCTAGACTCGATTGACGAGATACGGGAGAAGGCCCAACTCCGAGTTGCTGCGTACCAGCAAAAAGTCGCCCGGTACTTTAACTCCAAAGTTAAAGAAAGAAAATTCAACGTCGGTGACTTGGTGCTACGATGAGTTTTCTTGAATACCCGCGACCCTACTGCTGGAGTGCTCAGACCTAATTGGGAAGGACCTTACCAGATTGAAGAAGTCCTTCATCCGGGCACCTACAAACTTGCACGCCTAAACGGAGATCTCGTTCCACGTTATTGGAATGGAGAACACCTACGCAAGTACTATCAGTGAACAATCCTTTTTAAAGGACTGGCTTGTATTAAAATTTTACTTTTTACAAGTTTTGCAAAGAGGGTTAGCCACGCTGTATGGCTAATCGCTCGTATATGTAAGATTCTATCTTAGAATCACTCGTAAAGACATGTTTGGTCCATTTTTGATACGAGATTATAAGGGACTGTGCGCAGCCAGTCATTCTTGCCAACTTTTGTAAATTTATATTTACAAGTATTTGTTCATTACGTGTGTTGTTTTGTTGTATTACAAGTATTATTTTTCACCCGAGCAAAAATGTTCGAACAGGTCGTGGTCAAGGCAAATGACCAAGGACCTAAAGCTCCTCGATCACTTGGGGGGCATATAAGGCACATCGATAGCAAAGCGTACCATGAGGTATGTAAACACATGAACAAAATGAGTGAAAGCATTGCTAAGGTACTTAGAGTATTTTTCAAAATTTATATTTTGTTAAATCAAGCCAAAGTACTATGCTAAGTTCGGTCATACGGACAAATGTTATAATAAATGAAAATGTTATAGCATCATGATGTAATCTTTTACATCGCAAGCATCACTGCTTGGATGTAACTGTTCAAATAAAAGAAAAGGTTTGCTGCCCATGCAGCAAATTCAAAAAAGGTATTGTCATTACATCACGACCCGTGGGTCGTATAATAAAAAAAAAAGAAAAAATATTAATAAAGCTCAAGAGGCATTGGGAGCAGGAGGGTCTTTATCAGCATTCTGGTTGGCAGCATCCTCAGCAGCTCCTTCTTCCTCTACGCCAGCAATGCTTGGGGAAGCAGGGACCCTGGCTCTTGCCTCCTCTTCAGCCAGTTGAGCGGTGCAGCGAGCCAGCTCGGCAGTCCTAACATCTTCTGAAAGATAGCTGAAGTCAGCACCCTGATTGTGTTTCCAGAAGTTGTAAAAACACCGGAGCGTCGTCCTCTTATATCTTTCCAGATTCTTGGAGTTGTCAAGCTCCAGCTGCTTTACTTTGCCCTCAAGAGTAGCAATGGCCTCATCCTTGGACTTATGCTCCTCTTCCAGTCTCTTGCGTTCGCGATACTGGACTCGGCTAGCCTCCTGATACTCCTCCCTCTACTTTATTATAGCTGCCTCCGTAGCTTCAACCTCTGACAGCTTTGTCACCGTGGCATCCCTCTGTTGAACCATCGCCTCCAACTCCTTTGCATGCCTGGCCTCTGCAGCCGAAAGTTCCTCGGCCGCTTTCACCTGGTGCCTCTCGATAGCCTTTGCCCGAGCCTGTTCGATGGTGGCTTGGGTGCGGGTACGAGCAGCAGTTGCAGACAGCAAAGCCTGAGGACAAAAGATAAAGTTAGAACCTATTGCAAAGAATAAAAGACTAAGGCCTAAGAAATAAAGAAGCACTTACGCTGGCTATTTCGTTCAAGGTCCTGTTCAGAATTTGGTCGACTGCCATGTTCTCTGCCTCAACCAACGCATTTTTGACGCGGTCGTTCTTCGCGATGTGCGCGAGGCGGTCTTTGGCTGCTCGTAAGGCATGGCTCGAGAGTTTGGCCCCAAGAGCTTCTTCCCGCTTGTTTTGTTCCCTGGTGGGCGTAGCCGGAGGGTTTGGCGGGCCAGGAGGAGTCTGCTTCTCAGCAGGAGCTGGAGGATGAGCAGAAGTTTGCCCAGCTGGCATGTCCTTGGGAGGGTCTTCTGTTCGACTCTTTTTGGCGGGTCCCTGGCTTGTTTCGCCGGTGTGTCTCCTTGACGACTTTTGCTGGAGCTGAGGAACTTCCTCTTCCTCCTCAGCCTGATATAGGTCAAAGACATTAGGGGTGGCCATATCTGCATACAAGTAAACACATGCAAAGGGTGAGATAGAGGCAGATGAAAATTCTTTATCCAACGGAAAAGAAGGTCACAAAGTTAATACCCGAGCTACAACTACTGGTCGCTATACTATTGACTCTATTAGTCACACACTCACTATCTGGCACGAAGAAGTCTGGCCCTAGATGTGGAGTATATGTAAAGTTGCCCTCCCCCTCAAACAAGTGACAGTGAATTGGCAAGCTATTTAAAAGCAAAATAATTTTACTGTTCTCATCAGAGGATTCCCCCAAGTCCACAACCGGCTCTTTGGTCTTTTGTTTCCCCTTGCCTTGGGGAGCAGAAGGCCTTTCTGTGGAAGGATTGCCCGTGGGCTCCCTAATTGTAACCCCCGTTGGCCTCCTTCGAGGAGGGGACGCGGGAGGTTGCTGCTCAGGAACCCCCTCGGCAGTGGCATCAGCTACCATGGATCCTCTTGTCTCATGGTGAGGAGCTAGGAGGCCAGACAGCCTCAGGTTTTCATCAGTGACCAGGGACTTGACGCTTTTTTCTGCGTCTGTCATCCTGGCCAATGCATTGGACCTCAACACCATGTCTGGTGTTGCGGTCGGACGTAACCATGGGCCTAAAAAACAAAGTATAGTTTGAGAAGAATGAAGAGAGACTCTTTGATTAAAAGTATTGACCAGTAAAAGACGGCACTTACCTCCTCGAGCGAAGGCCAGATTGTTGCTGGTTATGTCCGGAGTAAGGAAGTACTCCTTACTGTACTGCCCCACGTTAGATATGTGCGTGGTGTCACTTAGGAACGTCCGGTTTGTCTTCTGGTGACAAAGGTGGAAGAAACCCATCCCATATTGTTGCGGGTTGGATTTAAGGTCGAAAAGATAATTGACCTCGTGGGGAGTAGGCTCTGGCCATTTTTTGAGTTTGTACATGATATAGAGTGCGGCCAGCATTCTATATCCATTTGGAGTAATTTGAAAGGGGGCGACGTCGAAATAATTAGCCACCCCCTGATAAAAAGGATGTAGAGGGAGGAAAGCCCCTGCCTCTATGTGATACCGAGACCAGGCGCTATATATACCTCCGGGGAGGTTAACCCTTTGATCCACGGCAGGAATTTTAATGGAAACCCCTGTGAGGGGATACTTCCTGAAATAGTTAGCAACCATCCGAAGAGTCACTGAGCTGGTCGGGGAAGTATACCACTCGACATCAGGCAGATTCTGATGGCGAGGGCGGGCTCTAATTTGGATGTTAGGGTCAGGAACAGGATTGTTTCGACCGCAGGTCGAGGGAACCCTAGCCTGCGAATCAGGCTGGGCATGAAGGTTTGTACTATCGTCAGTGTCAGGTCTTCTCTTGCCTGAGGATTTGGAATGAGCCATTTGAGGAGGAGAAGGACGAGGTCTGGAAGAGGATCATGAGAAGGGAATCTCGTGGATTCGGTCGGCCGGTTGTTCTTCGCCTTCGAGCAGCTGGGCGAGAAGATCATCGTCGATGGGCCGTTCACCTCCCCACAAATCTGGCATCAATGTCTGCAAACAGAAGAATGGGGAGGTGAGGATGGAGAATTTTTAAAGGCTTTTTAGAATAATGCTGGTCGAGTATACAAGCTAAGCTTTTATACAACAGCATTCTAACAAAAAGATAAATTTTTTCCACACGAACAGTTTGATAAACGGATCAGAGGGTGAAAGTAAAAAGTTTTTTTTTAAAAAAAAAAGCTTTTTCAACTCCCCGTAGGGCGGGAAAAACCTATTTTCCAACTAGCCTAAAGATCGAAATTTTACTTCGATTTTACGTCCTAA